>NW_024425564.1:13925198-14074173 GCF_017311325.1 Ursus maritimus
TTTTTTTTTTTTTTTTTTTTTAGATTTTATTTATTTCACAGAGAGATAGAGACAGAGAACACAAGCAGGGGGAACAGCAGAGGGAGAGGGAGAAGCATACTCTCCGCTGAGCAGGGAGCCCAACACATGGCTTGATCCCAGAACCCTGGGATCATGATCTAAGCTGAAAGCAGGTGCTTAACCAACTGGGTCACTCAGGCACCCCTCTATGCCTGTATTTCCTACTTTTAATGCGATCTTGGGCAGTTCAAAACACAGATCTAGGCCTTATTTTCTTCATCTTTAAATGTAAACACTACCATTAAGACCTCAAAGGAAAAAAAAATGGGTAAAAATGACAGTAAAGCCTTCTGTCAATTTGTAGAACAACCTGTATTAATGAAGAAATCAGCACGTGAGTCGGAGGGTTCATGTCAGGCAGGGGGGTATGTGCGGTGGGCGGCGGGGGAGTCCCGGTGGGGGGATGGTGTGTGTGTGTGTCCATTCTGCAGGTTTAACTTTCCCTTTACACAACAGAAACGGCAATGTCACAGGGCAAAGCTAATATTAACTTATTTAAAAAGCACAATTTAGAGCCCCTAAAATGTTTAAAATCTAAAAAGGAGGAAAAAGCCTCCTCTACCCCTAACCCTCAACGCCATAACTCTCCAAAGTTCCAGCAGTTGTTCTCCATGACACATCTGAAGAAAAGTAAAATATCCAGAAAGTCTGGGAATGTCTAAAGACCTAAACGGTTTTGTTTTGTTTTGTTTAATAGAACTGATCAAACATGGAAGTGTTATTGCTCCAAAATAGGCTGGAATTTCCAATTCTCTCTAAGCTATTAAGCACGTGAGCTATAAATTTTGGTTTCATAGCAGTGGGGAGTCGATTGTGGGAGTTATGGTTTTGTTTTTGAGTGACCAATTTCTGCAAACTGAAGTTTAAGGAAAGATACTGGAAGTCATCCAAAATCAATCTTCTCTCAATTTCATTATTTTAGGACAAGCAGCAGATCCTTCACACTGCATGGAACAAAATCAATAAAAGCCAAGAACAACAGGCATCACTCTTTCAAGATCATTTCATCAGGATTTAGCAGAGGCAAATACAATGAAGTATCTGTAAGCTGCTAGAATAACAACATTTTCACTTTGTTATTCACTGTGCTCTAATCTGAACCCTATCTTCCTGTTCCAAATGCCATTTCAATATTTGAAATCTCTATAGCTGGTAAAATCACAAACACATCTGTGAATTTCTATCCCCTTAAATTAGATGAGTGTGTGACCTTTCTCTATCTTGGGTTCAGATATTCTGCATTAACATACTGTTTTCTTTTTGCATATATTCTTTTTATCCATCTGAGGCTCAATGACCCTTCCCTAGAAATATCAACTATCGGTTTTGTTTTCAACATTGGAATGTTTAGATTAGACAGTCAGTGCACAGGGAAAATTAATACAGCTCCCACCTGCCACAACTCATGTTAACTTCTGCATATGCCACTTCTGTGCTGAATGCACAAGAGCATCTCGGGAATAGCTCTGGGCTTGGGGGGAGGCATCTTTTCTAAACATATCCAGTTACCCTTCATCATCATGGCATCCTGGGAGGACAGAGCACCAATCCCTAGAACGTGAAGAAGTCACTCAGCAGATACATGGGAAAAGAATATATTTAGTATTGAAGAAATGGTATTCTGATTCAGATTTCAAACCTATAAATAAGCTCACCTTCAGTAAATAAATGAACTTAGAAATGATTATACTGGGAATCCTAAAATCCGCCTTCCTTCCAAAGTCCTTAATAGTCACTTACACAAAACAATTGCAGACAACATGTCCCTTTTGATCTTCACTTTTCCATTTTCTGGTGCCAACTTAGAACGTGCTCTCAGGCTTTTGCATTATGATGGGACAATATCTTCTGCTTTTTACACTATTTATTTGGTGAATTTTTAAAATGTGGAAAACTCCAAATAAAAGAGTAAAGAATAGTGGAGAAAAATGAAGATGGGCTTTGGGGTCGTGACAGCTGAATTAGAATGCTTCCTGGGTATTTGATCTTCCATAAGTCATTAGGTTGAACACTCCAATACTCCTGATTTTTTAACTATTTGGGGGTGACAAAATGGCAGTTTGATATGGCTCAACTGACTAATTAATAGGATCCTCAACTTTCTGAAAAATTGAGATAACATCCCAAATTTAATAGGGTTATTATATGAGGAAGTATCAGAAAGCAACCAAAAAAATTTCAATATTTTTACTAAAGCTTTGTTTAAAAGTATATCAGTAAATGTTAGATATCAGATTCTCAATGAGAAATCCACATTTTTTTTTTTTAACTTCCGAAGGAAGAAAAGAGGATCATGGTAAAATCAAGTCTTTGTCAAGGAATGGAGGAGGAAGAAGAGGGAGAGGAGAAGAAGGAAAAAAAAAAAAAAACTCAGGAGAAATGTGGCCTAGAAATTACACAAAGGCTCCCTCTGGCTACATGCAAAGTCTGCATACTAATGAGGGCTTAGTTCCAGTGAGCTGCTAGGTGCCTACTCTCTGCAGCTCAGTAGAATGGCCCTGCCCCCTTGACCTGAAGGCCAGGACAACCCTATGAAGCAACCACTCCACAAAGAGCCACCACAGGCATCAGCACTTCCTCCTCTGGATTCCTCTAGACCACTTCTTTTTTGTCTATCCATATCCTTCAGCCCCACCCTCCTAACCCCCAATCATTTGGCTTTATCAATCATTTCTGCAGCTCAGTCCTCTGCCCTAGGCAGTCCTCAAGGGCCAAAAATGTTAAGTGTTTCATTGATAAGACTAACCACAATCTCAAAGAGCACAGGCTACTACCTCCATACTTCCATGATGTACACTCAATCTTATAGGTCTCTTAAGAGCACAAGTTGGAACTGGAGCCCTCTTCTCTTTTTTAGAGGATATTCACCATGAACAATTCAGGGTAGGGTAGTGACCATCCTCCCATTTCCATCTGTTCTCATGAGATCTTTGGAAGTCCAGAATCAATGTGCTTGTTCCTGAAATCTCCTCTCTCCCTTTCCAGAGCAAAATGATATCCACATTATCTAGAAAGGTGTACTCTTAAACATACTACCCACTTCAAAAGTGTCTGACTCTCAGGAGGAGAACAAGTGAGCAGAATATGGTATAACCACTAAACCAATACCCAGCTCCATCTCAACGTTGCCACAAATTTCAAATTCAGCCACAATGGGAAACCACCTCATTGTTCTAACATGATTAAAAACTATTTCTATGGTTCATACCACCTATGAAAAAAATTATATAGTAATAACATTCAGAATGTAATAACATTTAAAATGAAGAAAGAAGATTAAAAGACACAGGATACATGTGTTGTCTACTTTACACACACACACAGGAAGACACACAGACTCCAGCATAGAAAATACACACAATTTCCAAAAACCCACTGCTTGAACAGCATTGACCACAGGATTCATTCACTTGCCACTTCTCTGGATGGACTTCAGATATTTTCTTTTTATAATCAGGGCAAGTAAGGCAGCACAAATGTAAATGCTCCTCACCTTTACTTTTATCTAAGCCATCTGCTATTCTAATCTTGATTCCTGAGTGCTGATGACCTCTGATGACAATAAGGCACAACCAACACAAGAGGACAGAATGCAGAAGTCACTGGCCGCCTGGCATGACAGGTACCACAGCAGTCCCAGACAGCTTCTTCTATCTGCCAGGTCTGCTCACACAAACGCAGGACACATTTTTCCCACCGCATCCCCTCCAGATTATGATGAGGAAGAGTCTGTCATTGCCAAAAACTCAACTTTCATTTTTCGTCGAAAAATCATAAAATTGATTCCTAAAATTCAATTTTGAATCCTAAAATTGAAAGGGCTAAGAGCATATAATCCAGTGTTCTTCTAAACTGAAAGTGATGATTGTGGGTCATGAAATCAATTTAATGAATGGCATAAAAAAACACTGCTACTGGGAGGATATATATATATTGCATATGTAACACTTTTGTTTTTAATACACACATATGTACTAGAATGCTTTATAAAATATATTTCTTACTGCGGGTTACAGTAAAAACAAACAAACAAACAAACAAAAAAAAAAAACGTTTGGGAATATTGATCTGACCCAACATCCTTATTTGACAAATAATAAAATTAAGCCCTAAAATGGTTAAAAGACTTACCCACAATTATACAACTTGTTACTAGCAAGTACTCAAACCTAATTATTCTTCATGTCTTTTTAAAAAGATCCTATTTTCTGTAATTCTTTTAAGTGCCATTAAACATCAGCACTTGTCTTAAACCTAAAATGCAGGTATTCACAAATTTTTCAGATAATTGAGCATAAACAATTTAAACAATTTGTCCAAATCACTTGGCAAATCTGGACTCTAAGGATAACATCAGACTGAGGTTAGAAACCACACACTATGGTTTGTAATCAACACAAGATTAGATCTATTTAATGTATAAAGTCTTCAACCCAATGTCAGGAACTTAACAAATGCCAGTATCTTCCTTAGTCAGACCTCCTTTACTTTTCCATTGCAGCCTGAGCCTAGACTGAGCCCAGATCACCCAAGACAAAAGAATACCTCCCACGACATCTAAACTAACTGCCCAAAAGCCATAGCTGGCATTGTTAGACAATCCGTAACTCTTCAAGTCTCTGTGACAGCCCTAAGAAAACAAACAAACAAAACCAGAGAAATACCTTGACTTATTCTATTCTAATGGGCTATAAAAAGTAAATGAAATGGACAGAAAAACACGATCCAAAACAACTATTTAGGAAGTAAGAATCCAATCATATATATTCAAACTGAAACGTCTCTTCAGAGTATTAACCATTTATCTCTTCTGACACTTAGGTTAATTTTAACTGCTTTGAAATACTGGCCTCAACACCTTCTAGATTAGGAGTTAAAGTTTGCATCTATGCCCTCTGAAAGCTAATTTTGCCTTGATTTTATAATAAGGTCTCAGATTTCTCATAAGTCTTCAGGCCACTTTGAGTATTCTTAAATATAACTACTGTTTATTGGACAAGTCCATCATCAAGTAATTTTTAAATTATGGTATATTTATCATTTGCTTAGTGATTCCTGACAGATATACTCAAGCGGAGGTCTATTTTTACCAAAACATTCCAGTTAGATGAGGGGTAGATATTCCAATGTGCCACATTAACAGAAATTATTCCAACTTCCATAGAAAGAAACAACTAACACTAAACAGTATTCAAGACATAATGAATCAGGAGTCCGTCAAAATTATGTCTCAAGGACATACATGCAGGTAACTCACTTTTCCTGACCAAAGTAAGTCAGATGATAAAGTTTTATACTTCATCATGTAACTTTCAACTTGTCCTTCATCCTCATGGATACTTTTCACATACGCCTATGTATTTCCAAGTACTTCTACCTATAATGTAGAGGTGCCTGTATTTCTGGGTTTGGGAGTTCTGAGGAAGGGGAAAGATTTTCAAGTCATATAGACCATAATAAACCAGTGAACAAGAGACAGACCTGTGAGTACACCATTTGAATAAGCTGGTTGATGTATATTCGAGAAGCTGCTTATTTGTTCAAGTGGCATATGGAGATCCAATTTTCCAATCTCTAAAATTGTTACCAGATCCTAGATTAGTCAATTACCCTTCATTTTACAACAAGTAACTATAATAAAATAATCCAAATAAAATTCTTGAATTCAACTTTCCAGAAGTAAAAAGGTTGGTTTACATATAGTTTGAGCAAACCAGAGCGGGCCATTCCCTTCATCAGAAAACCTTCTAACACTAGTAAAGTGAAAGAACCAGCATTGTAATTAGTCATATAAAACCATAACCAAATTCAGCAGTCAGTACAAAATCTAGCAACCCGATCATTTTTCAAGGTTATACCAGTTTTTATGAGGCAAAGCAAATAAAGCCTAGGAAAATATTCTGAACTAACACATTCACATTGAGAAAAGTCTGCCTCTTCTACAACAATGTTTAACCAACACCATGAGATCCTAAAATTTCTGAAAGTATTTTCTCTTTCTTGAAAGATGCAAAAATTATTTTCTTGCCTCAAAAATCTTTAAAGTAACCCAGGCTCACTTCCATATCTCTATCTTTTTCTCTTTCCCTTCTACCCATCTCCCTAGGTGTCCATAACATGGGTCATACTATTTTCATTTTTCTCTCACTTTTTTTCTTTCATCTATAGTTTCTTAACCTAGCAAATCAATCAAGCTTGTTTTCTAAGTAAATAAAAGAATGATGTTCTTAATTCATGATGAGATCATAACATTTCATCATGAATTAACATCATCCTTCAATTAACTGTCTATGCATCTACATTTTCAGCAGTCATATGTTCTTACTTCTAACTTCTCTTACTTTTTCACATGCCAATCTCATCAGAAGAGAAAAAAAATCTACCCTGAAATTTAGACATTTTTGTAGTCAAACAGACCTGTATTCAAATGTGAGATCCCCCCTACTTAACAGGCTTTGGTTGTTGATCCACCCAGGTGAAAACTGGTGTTGTCCCAAAGACATGCTTTCTTTTCTTCCAGAGTTGACACCCAGAAGAACACTCTACTGAGAAAGGGTCTAACACTACCTGTGTAGGCCTATTCACCCAAGCATTTGTGTATCTTGAGGCAAAAATGCTTTCTGTCTGAGCACAGACCTTCCTGCCTGCTGGCAGAAACTATAAAAATCCTACCTGAATTCCCTTTCTTATTTTCACCCCTCTCCTAATAGTAACACTTTTTTTATTCTAAGATACAATTCAAAGAAGCATCTGGTCCCACACAACAGAAAATCATGCCTCACATATCTTGGGTTCCCATCATACTAGAGTAAAGAGATCCTTTACTAAGAGCCAGACCTTTAAAGGCACACTGGCAAGGTAGTTCCTCCACTTACGTCACAAGAGAAAAACCAATCAAGAGTAACCAGAGTAATGTCCTTCCTCCCCAAAGCTGCTGTTCTTTAGCTACCTCAGGGACTTTGAAACTCCTTTTCAGTAGTGATGAGGGCTGCTTCCCAGCATTTACATACTTTTCAATTCATATAATAGACATTTTAAAGAAAGTTGTTGATAGACTTCATTCTGCTGGTGCACATCAGTTAAATGTGTTTTATTTCCCTTCTGGGCTGTGTGCTGGCAGAGAATAACACAATGAAGAGGTGGTAGTGTGCATTTCCAGGCCCTTTATGGTCAAGATTATGAAAGAAGGGCTTTGACAAAGAATGTTCAGGCTGACTATAATAGTTTTCCTTTTCGTACATTATTGTTGCCATGTGTTTGCTGCTGTCTGGAGCAATAAAAAAGCTCTGAAATATTTGTCTGTGTCCTTCATGCACTCAAGAGTTTCCATAAGAGAAATCACTTGGAAAATCACAATATTGCTCCAAATAAAATATTAACATAAAAAACTTGTTGAAATGTTGAGCTAAAATACTAAAGAATTATTACCACAGATGTAATTTATGAGGATCTGAGTGCCTCAGCCTCATAAAGGCTTTTCCATTCCCACTACAAGCACATGTTCGGTATTGTTCTTCATATAACACTGATGCCGCCAACCAGAATGATTTCATTTAGGGGATCCTCGGAAGTTCTGACAGAACAGATGAGAATGACAAAGAAAAAGCATTATATGATTCAATCCTGAATAAAAGCACATTTAATAAACCAATAGCCAGCCCTTATAATTTACTTAAGTTAAAATTATTTCTTTTTGTATGGAAAATGTAGGCACTTTTTCCTTCTTTCTACCACAGATATTAATGGTAGATAATTGTAGATTGATTTCCTCAAGTTGAAGGATTTGGCCTTGCAACTGTAACAAGTTATCAATAGTAGTAATTACCTATAGGAGAGGAGGTTAGCTCAACATTGATAAAATAAATAATCCTTTCGTATCCATGAATTCTCTCCAAACTTACTTAAGCAGAAATCTTCTCACTAAGGAAATTACCAACAGAAGAGACTGAATTTGATTTAGGGCCCATTTCATCTTCACTTTTCAAATTTAAGCACAGATTGCTCTACTGATCCTCAATTCCTGGAAACCATAGGAACTCAATAAATGCTATGCTAACTATAACTATAATGAACTATATGCATTAACACTTAACCACATGTGACTTTACAGTGTTCCCTGAGTGCCACTGCCTCTCATACAGAACTGAAAATAAGTTCTGTATCTTGAACTTTTAATGATCCCAAGACCTAATACAGTTTGACTCTTTGTTCTTAAATATTATCAACATCAAAGCAGTTTTTATTTTTGCCAAAATTTAGGTTGAGTGAAGTCTCTATAATCAAGGTGGATCATTTATATTGTCTAGGTTCTGTGTCCTAAGATTTCTTACTGGCATTATTATACATACTCTGTTGGCATATTTTGTTCACACAAGTAATAAGCCCTTTGTTCTTCCTAACCCCACAATGGCTGAAAAAGGTGCTATGGATTTAACAATTAATTCAGGGTTTACCTACTCTACTTATCTGCAAAGAAATATAACCTACTCATATACTGGAGTAGAGAAAAGATGACAATTAAAAAGGTCAAAATGAGAAAGTTATAATAAAACACTCTGATATGGAGTATTAATTTTACAAATGATAATGCTATGGAAGAAGGTCAAGTGTCTTGTGAAGGCTACAAGGCTAAGTTTGTGATAGCAGGGATCAGAAAAAAAATGCAGCTGAGATCTGAAAAACAGTAACAAAACACACAGTCAAGAACAGAGTGTGAGGGATATGCTAAGTGTTTCATTAATGCTTCTGGACTAATCTAAGTGACCCATTTGGAAAAGGGAAGGCTGGCTAGAAGTTAACTTTCTTGTAAAATGGCAATAATAGGAATCTGCTTTGCCTGTATCATAAGGTTGTCATAGAGATAAAGACAGATAGATAATACATGGGAAAATGTTCTACAAACCATAAAGCACCAATGAAAGCAGTGTTCCTTCTATCAACCTTAACCTGCCTAGTCACTCACAATTTCTTTCAGCAAAGTTACCTGATTTCCCAGTCATTGATTCACTCAGATCATTTACTGAACAACCATGATGTATAAATCTCTATATGAAGAGCCAGTGCAAATACTAAAACAAAATAAAAGAACTCTCATTCTTCAAAGAGCTTATAGCTTAGTTTGTGATATAGCAATCTAGTATGGGAATGAATCATATTAGTAAATGGCTCTCAACCATTTCCCACTTCCCAGTACCTCCTCCCCACCTTTATTATCACAGGGAAATCAAATGGAATTTTCAGAGAAACTATTGAAGGATTGTGAGAAGGGATTTAATTAGCCTGAAAATGATTTATCATTGAATTTGGAAAGAGAAGGTGAAATTAAAGTCAACTAGAAGGTTCTAACAATGATCTGTTCATAAGATGGTGAGGAAGGATTTAACCAGAGCAATAGTACCAGAAATGAAAAACTAATGCTTTGAGAGTCAACAAAGCAGAGGATAATTTTCAGTGAAAATATTCTAAGTTGCTACAAAACTGAAGAAGAGAAAGTAGACAGCAAGAAAGAGAGAAAAGAGGAGAAAGAAAAAGGGAAGCAATACATGATGCAGAAGAAAAATGAGAACATATGAGAACACATGATGCAGAAGAAAAATGAGAACAGAAGAAAAATGAGAAAAATGAGAACATTAGAAACCACTCTTTTCCTTGAGTGCCTAGTTATTTTTTACTATGTGCTGCTCATTGCCTTTGTAAAATTATTTTTGAGGCTTATCTGTGGTAACTTCTTCCAGAAAGGAATTCTGTTAACTTCTGTCAGGAACATAAGGATTCTACAAGTTTATGAACTCCCAAAACTAAATCCTAGGCTTAAAGTTTCTGAACCAGCCAGGTGATGTGATTTCAGATTACAATATGCATGAAGGTCTATTTCTGGGTACACCTTCTCAGCAATCTCCCCCTCACCTCTGCTTTTCTTAGCACCAAAGCAATTTTCCTGTACAATCCCCTAGTGGTAAAGACAGGGTTTATATTTAATTCATTGTAAACCTAAGGATGTAGTCCTTTGGTTTCTATCTCTCTCATCACACACAAGACTGTCAAAACTAAGTTCCCATTTGCCAAATGGACAAATGCTCTCAGGATTAAAACAGCCTGAATGTGTGACTTACCCACCCAACTTTCCCATAAGTTATTAGCTTGACAATTGCTTACTAAACTTGTTTGTTCTTCAGTTATTTTAAGCAGATTTAAGACATTTTTTAACATGTATTTTCAGTTATTTTAAATAGAAGATTTGATCCAAATAATCTGGGCTACAATATCCCTGGATGTTGAACAAAACAACGAATTCAAATCTCTATACACAAAAAATACTGTAGTAAACCAAAGAAATATCTGGTCTAAAATCTGCTGGCAATGAGAAAGAAACAAGTATGTGAAATTTGCAAAGCAGAGACTAACATATTCATTTGATAGTTACAAAGTTATTTACCACTAAAAACTAAATTATTTTAATAGGCCAACAACAAATACATAGAAAATACTCCTAATGTTGTACATCCCAAATACCAACAAATCTCTTGAATTTTCAAAGCAACATTCAACCTGAATAAACAAGAATAGATTTTTAAAAATCATAAGTTTATAAAATGATCTGTTTTATTTTGCTTTCTAGGATTTCAATCACAAGCTAGAACAACAAAACTGAAAAACCTTGTTTCTTAATCTTAATTACAGAGGTATAAAAACAAAAAGGTTCTGAAATGGTACTTTGATTTATACTGATACTAGTTCAAATTAAAACACATATTTTGAAATATTTGAACTCTTACTATGTTTATAATGGCATAAAATAATTTGAACAACTCCTCCACAACCTAAGTGGAATATATGCTTTAGAGCATCAAAGAAGGATTTAGCTGAAGTTTCAAGGTCTCATCACTTATTAGTTCAAACTATCAACCTAATAGAACTAAAAGGAAAATGACACTATATCCATTATGTGATTTAAGCATAAAACACTGCCATGATAAATATTTGGAAATTCCAACCTTTTATAAAGCATACTTTATGTACAATATCAGCATTCATCCCTTTAGGGTGTACAATGTGGACTGCCTCTGGGGGGAATTTATCTCATTTCATTTTCATTCTACATTCCACTTTGGAGTTGCCAACTAAATTGCTTCTTGGTTTATAGTATAGAAAACTTCATAATGTTTAGCTGGGATTGCTTACTTTTAAAGTATGCTGATAGAAAACCCAATGTGGTCTGAAATATCCTCACCAGATGTTTGGATGGATGTGAAACCAACACATATCAAAAGGAGATCCAAAATACCATTAGCTGTATAACACATAGCCTCATACATTTAACAAGTTCAACTGATCAAAACACATTAAAACATTTCCAGGGAAACTGAAGTTAGTATTTTCCACTGTAAGTATTCAAATTCTACCTGGTTTTTGTTTTTCTTTTGTTTGTTTGTTTGTTTGTTTGTTTCTATCAGGATGTCTATAAATGTCAAGTGATAATGAGCTACAAGTACAATTTAAGTACACTTAATATGACTGGACAATAGGACAGTCTAAAACAGGCTTTGGAATCTTGGTCCAAAAAACAAAAATTTAGTCACTAGAACAAAGAAAATTATAGTTTTATTTCTTTCCACACCAGCCAAGCTACGATCTGGTATAAGGTATTTAATTCTGAGCATTATTATATATTCAGAAAAATAAAGATAAATGGGATGTATTAAGCAGACAAGAAAAGGGACAGTTATGGGAATTTGGACCCACATAAAAAGAAAAACTACAGGAAACAGTATTTATGTCTAAGAGGTCAGGGCCTTCATGGTAGGGGAAGGGTATCTACATGGAAAAACCCTTTCCAAATTGAGTATAAATGTAACAAAATAATTGGATTTGTTTTGCATGAATTCCTAAGGAAAAAACTAAAGACAATGGATGTAAAACAGGATACAAGAGAAGTTTTCAAATGGAATTGTCTGAGGATGAAATGGATTGCCATGACAAGTAGTAACAGTCAAGTAGTTAAACTACTCTCTCTGGTTATACAGCTGACCCTTGAACAACACGGGTTTGAACTGCTTGTGTCCACTTACACGCAGAATTTTTTCAATACAGTGCAGTAGTGTAAATGTATTTCTTCATCCTTATGATTTTCTTAATAACATTTTCTTTTGTCTAGCTTACTTTATTGTAAGAATACAATATATAATACATATAACGTACAATCATGTGTTAATCAATGGTTTATGTTATTGGTAAGGTTTCCGGTCAACAGTAGGTTATTAGTATTTAAGATTTGGGGGAGTCAAAAGTTGTATGTCTATTTTTGGCTGCATGGGGGGTCAGTACCCTAACTTCTGTGTTGTAGAAGGGTCAACAGTACTTGTTAATCTTACTGAGTATCCTATGCATGCACCATCACACAATCAAGCTTCAATTTGTTCTGTTCTCTCTAAACCAGTTTCCTTCTTTGACTACCTGGCAAAATACAACTTCAATCATTCTAGCTCAAATGTGGCCCCCATTCTGCAATTTTCCTTGACATCACCCTTTCTACCAAACCCCTCCCATCCTTAGAATTAATCATTCCCTCATCCAAGATCATGCAGCACTTTTTGTGTTCTTCTATTGCAATATCTGCCTATACTGAAGTGTGATAATAGAAGATAATGACTACCATATTTATTTTTATTTTCCTGGCACCTATGTAGTACCTGGTATAGTTTTAGTCTGTCATGTTGTAGGTAATATATATGTTCTGAAATGCAGATAATAGTCAAATACCAGATACAGAGTCAGGCTAGATAACTTTTTAAGACACTGAGATTCTATAGTTCCGGGAACATAGAGACATGTTTAGACCTCTAAACAGTAAATACAGATGATGTTCTATTACTGATAACCCTATCAGTAAGCATGGAAGAAAAAACTATTGTAACCATACTCTTAACAATGAAAGGGAGAGACTCAGAACCAACTGCATTCCTCTCGACAGTAAAAACAAAAAGTGTACCCAGAATTCCTAAGTCGAAGTTGGCACTTTAGACATTCCTGAAAAAAGAACAACTTTCAAATTAATAGCAATATAAATGATATCCTAAATAATGCAGAATGTTTGATGGGTAAGGAAATATAGTGAAAGGTTGTCAGGAAATACAGAAAGATATGTGTATTAAGCCAAAATATATCAATTATACAAAATTATACTATTTGTATTCTTATTTCTTATTTCTTATCCTATATCTAGGCCACATCTTAAACTTGTTCACTGATATATGCCAAAACTACAAAAGTAAGGCAAAGCAGGAAACCTAGAGTCTCACCACCAACTCTATCTCCAAAGTGACCAATCTTTCCAGATGTAACTAAATGGACTGAAATTCAAGTTCAAACATATTTAGCCTATGCTATTCCTACTGGGCTTTTAGAAACCTCTATTTTAAAAGAAAAATGGGCCTACAAAGGCCACAAAACATTCTTTAATATTTAAAGAAGACAAGGAAACCCTGGGAAAAAAATAAACAGACCAAAAAAATGTGGGTTTTTTGCATTATATATTCTATTTATTGTAAAATAAGTCCAACAAAAAAATAATGAAAAAATAAAATCATGGCTTTGTCTTAAAAAGTAATATCCAAGGCATTTCAGATGTAGCACAGATTCAACTCAATCCCACAACTAGAGCTAGTAGTTAATAAGCATAACAGTACGTACTATAGACAGTCAGTGATAGGATCCAAATAATAAAAATGCACAAGAAAGGATTTTAATTATAATGCTCAATACCAAGTTAAAAAAACCATTCTGCATGATTCTTCAAATTGAAAGACCCCCTATAAGTTTATGCAGTCACTGAATGCTTATTGTGAAAAACAAAAAGAATCATTTCATAAAGTTTTAATTCTAAAAAAGATGCAGGGTGCCTGGCTGGCTTAGTCAGAAGATCATGCTCTTGATCTCGGGGTCGCGGGTTTGAGCCCCACCATGGGTGTAAAAAGTACTAAAAAAAAAAAGCAAATTAATTTAAAAAAACAAAAATAAAAAATTAAAGAAATGCAAAATTGAATGCATATTATGATTCCATGTAAGTGAACTAAGAATAAAAACAGAAAAAAAAAAAAAAACCCACACACACAAACAGAAAAATGTAGGTTCTAGTGTTAAGATTTCAGGTAACTTTTTCTGTTTTTCAAATTTGCTCTAATGCTGTTACTTTTGTAACTTAAAAAGAAATTTTCATTCAAAAAATTTTAAAAGACCTGTATAATGGAAAAACAGTACTTAAGGTGGAAGACAGATTTCTCAGGAAACAATCCTGTGGTAATTCCCAACAATATTCAATTCTCGATGAAGTTCTTCATGATACTCAAGTAGACAGGATAATGAAAAGCAGGCCCTTGTTTTAAGAAAACAGGGCGATTCTAAACTGGCTAAATGAGCACTCCTGAAGGCAGCTAAAGACCATTATCCACATACATCTACACAGGGAGGATTCGGTGGGACGCCGCTCGCATCTGTTCAACATGCACATCAGTGAGGGGGACAAATGCTTTGAGAACATGCTGAGCACATTAGAGAATGACTGCTAGAAATGATCCCAACTGTAATGGACACTGTAAAACAAAATACGGCTTTTAATTTGCTTAATCACCACAGACTGGACAAATTTAACTTGGATCTATAAGACGGGAACTGAATAAAGACAAATCTGAAGTCCTTCAATAGGTCTAAATATTAAAGTATAAAAATAAGACAGAAGGAAACATGACCGAATCAACCAAATATGTGAAACAAAGTTGGGCATTTTAATTTGTGGCTCAGTAGCACAATATGACTGCCAATAAAGCAAATATGATTCTAGACTGCACAAAAAGAGAAGATGGTAGCCCCAGAGTGCCATACGCTTTATTAAACCCACATTCTACAAGGGACATAAATAAACCAAGCACTAAGAGAAAAAGGGCAGATTTAAAGCTACATCCAAAATTTTAAGTGGAAGTTTATAAAAAAAAAAAAGAGATAGACATTTTGGTGTAGTTTGGGGTCAGAAGAACTAGAATCAATGGCATGGAGAATCAGCAAGAAGCAGATTTGGGTTTAATATAGAGACTGTTCTCACAAGAAAGCAGTCCAAACATAGAGCGGGCTACCGGTGAAGGCAGCCAGCTCCATGAATGGGAGTGTTCAGACAGAAGCATAAATGAGCTCATATATAGTCAGGGAATCTATAGAAAAGATACCTGCACTGTATAAAAGACAATAGACGATCTGTAAAATCCCCTCCAACTGCTAGATTCCATGATTTGTTAAGCCGGTGAAGGTATGGTACCAGCACCACAACTATACCAACACTGAAAATAAAAGAGAATCCCACATGGAATTTTCTCATTAAAAATAAGATAAATGATGATCTGCTCCAGTAATTTGGAAACTGTGAAACAGATGGCACACCCCCTCAAAGCACTAACCACATGCACCTAAGCTTTACAACATAGCACAGAATATCATACATTCTACAGAGGACAATTTTTCACATTTTAGTATCTCTATCTCTACAACGAGGCTGTACCTTAGAATCTGGGGTATGGGACAACTGGTCAGCCAGGTGCTGATCACGCCGTAGCTGTCAGTGCCTAAATCTGTGCACAGCTAGTCATCGCTGTTCGTGCTGCCATTTCCTCAAATAGTGAGCACTGCAGGGATAACACACCTTACCTTTATTTTTTTTTTTATTTTATTTTATTTTTTTAAAAGATTTTATTTATTTATTTGACAGAGATAGAGACAGCCAGCGAGAGAGGGAACACAAGCAGGGGGAGTGGGAGAGGAAGAAGCAGGCTCATAGCGGAGGAGCCTGATGTGGGGCTCGATCCCGTAACGCTGGGATCACGCCCTGAGCCGAAGGCAGGCGCTTAACCGCTGTGCCACCCAGGCGCCCCAACACACCTTACCTTTAATTACACTATCATTCAGCATTGACAGAAGGTTATTATACAAAGAAAGGAACTAAAATACGTACTGGGACAAAAATTTGGTACTAACTTAAGCAGACATTTGCCAATGGAGCAATGTCTACAATTTCATGGTTTTTTGCAAAGTAACTTATTTATTTTACTTATATTTTATTTTTGATACATGCACAAGAGTAAAATATGACACAAATCTGTCTCAGTAAATCTGAATGAGCTTCGCAGTGAGTGGAAAATAAAAGAATTTTAAGTGGTAAGAAAGAATTGTGTCATAGTTTAATTAGAAAAGCTTATCTTTTCCTAATGGTACATAAAATAATGATATATTTCAAATCAGTAGTGTTTTAGAGTTAATGAAATACAATGTGTTTCTTGTGAATTTGGTGTATATTTTATACTACACAACCTTTTGTTTTTTTAATCCATCTGTAATATAAATGAATTTTAGAATTGTAGAGCTGGAAGGAAACTTAGAGGTCATTTGGTCTAATTCAATATAGTGTATGAATCCTTTCAACATTATACCTAATGTAGTAGATGACAACTTTTAAAGATGCTGAAAATTTCCCACATTCGACCTCAAAAACATTTAAGATTTATGTTCAGTGAGGGAACCACAGACAAAGTTAGCAAGGAAGTGACAAGAATGTATTTGCAACATACGTAACTGATAAAAGATTTGTAGGAATTCCTGTATATCAGCAATAAAAATGGTAGCAGGACTGAATGGACAAGAAAAGGCATTTCACAGAGAGAACACCAGAATATCTAATAACCATATAGAGAGTTCGACTCTACTATTAACCAGAGATAGAGCCATGACATTATATAATTGTTCTCTAATTTGCAGATTAAAAGGATACATTTTTAGTAACCACAGCTTATTAAAAAGAACGCTGAAATAAATTATTTAGTAAAGTAAATACTCATTTTATAGTTAAAAAGGGTAATTATAATCTGTCTCTAAATTGAGACTTTTACACATCAGGTTGTCTTGAAGCAGCATAATATCTATACAGAGAAATAAAGTGTATTTTATGATTTCCAAATACAAATTTATATATATATATATATATAAAAACTCATTTTTCTTTTACTACTAGAATTTGCTTACGTTTTAAGAAAACACAACATACTGTAAACCTGAGCACAGTTTTAGCCCAGCCCAATGAGGGAAACATTCAGTGTCTGTTTCAGAAATAAAAATCTTAGTGTTAACTGATGTAGTGGAAACCACTACATCAATGGTTTGCCATTTTATGGAAAAAGACAAGTCAGGTAACAGCTGTTACTAGGTCAAGTGCAATTCAAAATCATGAAGAGCAATGTATGGTTAGCTCTAAAAAATACTTCAATAGGTTTTCTAGCTGTGAAGTTCACATATTGTTCAATAATTCTAGGACTAATCAAAAGCAAGGGGAATGAATAATTCTCACTAGCCCGGGAACAGTGAAAAACCTATTTGAAGTTCCCAATTCAAGCAGATGGGTAACAGTTCTAAATACAGTTATCTCATGAAAATCCCAATCAAGTCACAATGAACACATGCCACAAAAAGCTAAAATCAACTTTATATTCTAATTGTGTATAGTATACACATTTGGAGACCATTTAAATTAGTGACTGCAAGTTTCATATTTTAAAACGTCCATATATTTAAAGATCAAAGAATACAGTTTCTTGTCTTTTTTTAAAAAACTAGTTACTAAAGAAAGATACATAATGTGTATGTGTATTGATACACAATGTGGATCTAAGTTTCATCTTAATGCTATCATGCTGTGCAAAAATACAAAGAAAATAATGCTATTTGAAAGGAAAAGAAAAAAATAAACCATACGAGTTCGTTAGTTCCAGGTCATAAATGGACAAAAGAATCACAAGAATATTCAGAAATCCAAAAGAGACTGTTCACAGATCACTGGATTTTTAGAATCTGAAAATTTTGATATATTTTATATTGTATCATTATAGATAAGTATATACATAAACCCCCCATGGAATAATGCCTGGTCTACTGTGTTTGTGAGAGAGCAAAACAGATGGTTCTAGTCAAAGCACTTTAACAACCCCCAGCTTTCCCACCTATCTATGAAGGGGTGGCAGTGTGGGGGATGGCTAGGAGAAGGATGAATGTTGCCGGGACGAGAAAGAGGGTGGCAGTTTAAATCAAAAATAGACAGGTAGAGCAGTGAGGGGTAAAACTGAATGTAAATTATGTTTGGCTTTAAATATAAGAGTTTAAATGTTTTATTAGTAATAAATCCACCTTTTCCCCCTTAAACTGCTGTCACAACATGTATTAGTGGCCCCTGACAAATGCTTGAAATCTTTGCCATCATTATTACACAGGAAAGGCTTTGAAAGAATTCCAAGCAATCCATCCATGTCATACTTTGACAAAGCAAGTGAGAGGCAATGGGTAGAGAAGATTTAGCTCTGAATAAAGAGTGAGAAAGCCTTAACTCTAGTCCCAGTTCTGCCCCACATAAGCTAGCTGTGTTTGACCTAGGGCAACCTAAGGCAAGGAGCTTCATTTCTCTGAGATTCCGTTGTCTAACTTGTAAAATGAAGGCATTAGATTAGGATTCCAGTTAGAAGGCGGCAGTCAGCAGTCTAGATGCTGAGGATAGTGATAACAAAAGAAATGTCAAATAAATAAACTGTTGCCATTAAGTATCACCTGTAATCAATTTTCTAGTGTATTTCTAAATTTTGTACCATAGCTAAAACACACACACAAACACAAAAAAAATTTCAATAAGCTACCAAAAGAATGAGAAAACACAGTATAAAGCTGATAAAATGGTTCCTTATATCAGCAAAAACAAAAAAGCTAGGATATTAAGAAAATTACAAAGAAGTTATTTTTGTAATTGTTCTTCAAATAACGGAAATTTAGTCACAAAGAAAGTAACCCGCTTGAAAATTTTTAAGCTTTTATTGTAAATAGCAAAAAGACAAAGACCAATCTAAGAATTTGTATGTAATTTATAACTTCATTTAGAAACAAATTCTTAAATCCTAATGGTAATTGCATAAAAGAAAGGTGGGGGGAAAAATCTAATTTTTACGTGATTACTTGAGTTATACTTAACAGCAATCACTGCACAAAGCTTTTAAGATTTCCACAAGTCATATAAGGAAACTAATAAAAAGCTCAGAGTGAGTATTTTAGGAATGCCCTAATTGGAGTTAATATACGATCGATAAAAGCTTGAAAAACCAATCTAAAAACAAGTTTGCCACCTTAAAGGCATAAAATGCCCCTAAATGGAAAAGAAATATAGATGATAAAAAATAACTGAATCTATGCTACTTATTAATGTTGGAATCTTTCACTTGGGAATACAGTATTTAAATACAATGATAGCTAAGAGGAGAAGACCTGCTTTTATTAGTATGTAGTATTTTTCTCTGTATTTTATAAACCCTAGAAATAAATATCACTTCCTTATTCAAATAAAAATTAATAAAAAATGAACACCTTGGATATTAAAACTTTTATTTTTTTTCTGCCAGACAATGAATTTGGACCGTGCTACTAAAATCATGTTATCTTTTAAAGATACATTTTTTAAACTTTCACTTTTTGTTTTCTAAATTCATTGTCTATATTTAACCACTACATTTTGCATTATAAACTCCCATTTATCATACATTTAGTAGAGTCCACAATACTGATAAGCGGCAAGCTCTATTATCCTAAAAACCAAACATACTTTAAACTTAACTATTCCCACCAAAATCCCTCCCCCACCCCCCAAAAGCAACAATTCATCATATAGAAATTTATGGAAAGTTGTACTTTAATAAAATTTACTTATAATATTTAGAAGCTTAGGTTCCATAATCTGCATATTTAATACATTCAGGGCATGAAAATAGGTTGGTTGGTTTTTCCCTGATGAACAAATCTGGGGCACAACAGATTCTACTGCAATTGTCTAGAAATTTCAGGAAATAAAGCATTAACTACTAAAGCAAAATAGAGAAACAAATTAACAATGGCACCTAAATTTATTTATATACCTCAGAATTAATTTATGGAAACGCATATTACATGTAAGAAAAATTAGCATGTATTATTCAGAAAACCAATTATTTTATTCACTCAAATTTCTATTTCATAGAAAATATTCACATACTAATTTTCTCAGGATAGCATACACACATACACACTGGTAAAAGTGTGATCAACGACTTACACAGCATTCAACTTTGGTCTGTACTTTCCAACAAAACGGACTATAATGCTTTTTCCATCCCAGAGTTTCCATTATTCTGTATTAAATTTTTAAAAAGGTATAAGCCCATTTTAAGTGATGTCAAATATTTCTTGACAAAACCATTATATACTAAAATCTGTCAATTGATTTATCCACAAATTTACAGTTTTTAAAAGAGAATGTTTGAACTTTTCATCCTTAATTTTTATTAATGTTTATATTTACATTAACAAGATATAAAATTTATATCGATAAGTATAATACCACTGCAAAAATAAATCATATAGTCATAAAATTTTAGGGCTGAAAGACATCTTGGAGAGCACATAACCTAACTCTTTCCTACTTCCCAAAGTCTCACACCCCTTTTACAGATGAGGAATACTGAGGCCGGGAAATTACATGTCTTGTTCAAACATTTTGCTTTTACATGACTAAAACATTCTGGCAAATCTAAGTCCTCTTACTTCTCTTCATAAAGAAAAAATATCCTGTACCAGTATTTAGAATGTTTTACATTTCAATATATTGATCACATATATGGTCAATGAGGCTTAAATCAGAGAATAATTATATAATTAAAATGACTGTCAATATACTGAAATCCTAGCTCATGTGTCAACCATGTAATTATCTTTCAAATTTACTATAAATATCTCAGATAATTTGTAGATGTTAGTCACATTTAACTATGGGTTTTCTTAATGTCTTCAATATTCCAACAAGCAATATTTTCATCATTGTACTGATGTTTCATTAAGATATCTGTATATGAAAGAAACTATTTTATTTAATTTTATGAAGCTCTATACATAAAGGTCTGAAGTTACAACACAATTTAAATAAACTACAAGACTATTCAATAAGGGATATGATATGTGGCAACAAACCTATGTCTCTACCTAATACAGACGGAAGATTGCAAATATAAACTAAATGACAGCAACAAATCTATATAACTGAGAAATCAACATACCACATATAGCATCAGGTCACAGAGCTATTTAAAAAAAATCCTCAAACATGTGATTAGAACACTAACAAATGTCATGTGCTAACATCTGGAATGAAGATTACTACAGTAGAAAAAAATGAAATGCCCCTTAAAAGTAAAGGCAAGCATTACATCTCTGAACTCGGTTTACACAAAGAAATGTAAATCTTATCCAGAAAATTGATTTCACTAAAAGTTTTCAATGAATGTAAGGAATGAATAAGATGAGTCACTCTTTGTAAGCTACTACTTTATTATAAAAAAAGATAAAATTAAATTGCAATGTTTCTATTAAATATTTCATGAGCATATGAACTGACATTGAGATTTCTTTTTTCAAAAAAATAAGTGTTCAATGTCAAAAAAATTCACTAACAAGTTTTTACTAAAAATACAAAGTGTAATTTATGCTACATTATAAAGAATGAATTTTACTGGTTTGCAATTTAAAATCTCCGACCAGATAACTGTGTAACCGGAATATTTATATTGTCAGTTAAAATACATCTTTTCCCATATGACACATCTATAAATTCTTCCAGAATTAGCATGGCAGAAAACATACAAAACAAGAAAAAGGAAAATCAATGAAGCTTGTCAAAAGAGAAAACCCAAAAAATGACAAGTTAATATTTTACACTATGGAGACCTTCGGAACTGTTTTATGGATTAGTCTCTGGATCTTATGTTACACCACCAAGACTCATCATCATAAAAGATGTCCAACTTGATAAGTAGAATCCTCAAGAAGAAACTGAGAGAGAAAGAAACAGGGGGACAGAGAGAACACTAGAGATAAAAGAATCTCCCACAATATGACAGAGCATATCACATCAATGTGAAATCGTCCCTCAAAGAATACGAACTATGGGCAATACATTTATGAATTTAAGTGGTCAATCCAAAAATAA
This sequence comes from Ursus maritimus, assembly GCF_017311325.1. NCBI lineage: Eukaryota > Metazoa > Chordata > Mammalia > Carnivora > Ursidae > Ursus > Ursus maritimus. The sequence goes on from NW_024425564.1 coordinate 13,947,337, forward strand.
AGATGCAATCTATAAAAAAAAAGAAAAAGGATTTTTTAAAAGCATAAATTTGGGGCCAAATTTGGACTTTGGGGCATAAATACTAATTTTTCCAGTGATTATTAATACTTCATAAAAAACAATGGTTACATCAAAAAATATGTTTCAGGATTATAGTCTCATCTATCAGTTTAAATAATTTTTTGAATATTTATATACTTCAAAATATTTTATCAAATTTTTTTAAAAAGCACAATTTGGACATAATAAGAATGAAAAACTAAGAACTGTAAACACAAATAATTTGACTGTATAATTCTAAATAATACAGTGTACTCTTTTTTTATCAACTTAAATCCTACTTAATTTATTACAGTTAACACAATTAAGAAAAAGAAATCCTCAAGTATTGCGTAAGCTGTCGTTATATTACTTGCAAGTATCTAAGATTTTATAGGATTTAGTTATTTTACAAACACATTGAGCCATCACAAATTATAACTGGTTATAAGATGCCATAAATTTTGAAAGACCTCTATAATTCATATAAAGTCTATTTTTCTAATTTAAAAAGAATATCAAAAATTACTTATAAAGTACATCCTTTCTAAAATCCATTTAAAAGGTTATAAGCTAATTTTTTAAATTTTAATCATTCAACATTTATTTATATAAAATACTTATAACATTTTATCAAGAAAAACTGATGTGCCAATGCTAATATTTTAAAAAATTGATATATTGGTTTAAAAAAAATTTTAAAACAATGTTCTTCTGTAAGATTTGCCTACTTTAGACATGATTCTTTGAAACCAAGCAGTTGAAGGAAGTGGTGTTGCAATACTGCCCTTTTTATGAAAACTGCAGCAGTGAAAAGGTCACATAAAAAATCTGCATGATACTATCCCATTAAGAAAAAGCACACAGTCTAAATCTAATACTGCCAAAAAGGGACAAAAAGTATGAAAGAAAAAGTGTGCTGTCACCTGCAAAACATATTATATTCTGGTTAAAAGTTGTTTCCAAACAGCAGATGTCAGTCTAAAACAAATTATATTTATATCTAAATCTACAACAAATATATTTGATATTTTGATAACGATTTATAAAGAAATTGACATATAATTGTGATCAATTTGAACATCCTTGATTTTGGTTTTAAGAACTGTATGACTGCAAAAGTTCATCTTATAAAATTCCATTTAATTAATTAAATTGAAAGCCCACAAAATTAAAAAATTACCTTTAGAATCAAATTCAAATTTTGATTAATACAAAATTTTTAGTTCTTGTATTTATACAGCCCACAACTAAAAAAATAATCAGAGTAACACAGACCTATCTGTGTATACAAACTGAAGTTAACAAAACAGATTTTTTTTTAAAAACGAGAATATATATACGGGGGTATCTTCTTTTTCTACTGATATGACAGAATATAACCATTTAATCATTAATAAGTAACAAGCAGCAGCCGGAATATGTTTTATGCTTCATTAAAACAACATTGAGGCCCATTACAGTGCACAGCAAATGGGGCTGGAAACCACCACACACCCTGGCAAACCACATTCCCTTCTAACCTCGTTTGCTTGAAGCAGCTAGAGAGTGAATGGCAATATACTCTCAAGTAAGCCTTTATTAAGTATGAGAAATAAATTATATTAAGTGTTATTTTTTGAACCCAGAAATGAGGGGAAGGGTTGTTAAGATATCAAATTTACCAAAAAAATAATTATGTGAGAAATAAGTTGCTGTCACAAGAGAGACTTGCCAGACACTGCATTTGCGCAAGTTGTTATACACACCTTTGGAATCAATTTTGTGACACAGAGATTAGTCTGTGGTACTAAATCGCATGAGAGTAGATCAGAAAAAAACTAAAGGGTACGGAAATGTTTTCTTGAACAACATTACCATTACATTAAAGGTATTAAGGAGCCCTTATTATGTTTATAACTAGTAAGATACTGACATGATTCGATAGTTCAGGACATGTTACAAATTGCTTTTTTATAACTTGCCTCCATATCTCAGGTTTCTAATAAATACGATTTTACTTCATTAGATCCTCATGTCTGTGATTTTACCAAATTCAATTCTACAACTTGAAAATTACCTTGGAAATTTGTGGGAAGCCACAGACAGGTCCTCAGAAACAGACACATATTAAATATTAATTATAATGATGACTGTCATCTTTTATAGTGATTATGTCATTATTTAGGAATGCTAATTAAGACATAAAATGACTTCTTAATTGCAAACGCATTCTGAAGAAATATATATTTGCACTTGTGTGTTTAATAGCAAATCCAGCGTGGGGACCAGACCATAACGGACTGCAGTTCTATTTTCTAAAATGCTGACATTTGAGCAAATGTTCCCATGGAATGTTTGTCTGATTCGTGGACTGACATTTCCTCTTTGTAACTTGCTTAACTAAGAAGGAGACGTGCCGGCCAAACTCTACAGTACCCTCAGGCAGCAGGCCATTACTTGCCTCTGCAACTTGTGTACGGTTTCTCTTTTACTTCCCTCTTTCCTTTATTTTGACATGCATATTATCTTAGCTGATTTCTATCATCTTACAGGAGTGGATGACATACCTTAAAAGATTAAGCCTCCCCACCTGGGATTTGTCCAGAAATTCAGTGTATTATAGCTTCTCATAGCCTTCTTCATTCTCCTATATTCTTGTGTTATCAATAGTGGCTTTCTTTCTTATTTTATGTTTAAGTACAGGACACAGGCAGCTACGTTGATAGAAGTCAGTTTATACTGTCATTCATCTTTCACTATAAGAACAAGGTTGACTTCGGCTGTCTGTAACACTTTGCTGCCATCTATGTGTAGAAAAGAGCACAACACTCTTCCATGCACCAGAAACCTTTTTCCAAAAAGAATCATGGCTCTAATCTAGACAGATGACAAGTGAAGCTTCAGGAATAATTTGCCTCCCCACAAAAATGCCAAAGCTTACCAGGAATTTCTATAAACAACTTTCTAACACGGAAAGAGTAGTGAGGATGCATTATTTAACATAAACTAAAGCCAACAGTTTTTTTTCATTATTGCTGTTGATAAATTTTAGCTAATATGGCAACTTCTACAGCGTTATGTTTGGAAAAGAAACAGTGACAAGAAAAGGTGAAGTTTTAAGTCACTTAAATAATTACAATAAAATGAATTAATTTTTGCAAAAGTGTAATCTAAACAATATTGCCAAACAATAGAATGAAAAAAATCATTTAGCTGAAATAATTTCATATTTAATACAAAGCAAATGTAAAGTGATCAAATAAAAAAGTATTTATCCACATTATTTAAACTACCAATAACTCAAATACTGTGATCTAATAATTAACTACTCTCTGCCAAACACTCAAATATTCTTTTCTAGAGAAGAAAGAAAAATACATTGGAACCCCGAAGAGCCTCTCCACCTCCCCCTCAGTAGTGCCTATGTTGGTTCTGAATTGTCCTGACAAATGTCAGTTCAAAAAAACAAACAAAATCACTCTAGTGCGAGCCATATGGGAAACGTAAACAAAACAAACAAAACTCTCCTCTTCTAAACCATTTAACAATCCACACAGTTAAGGTAAAAATTGATATTTTCAATCAGGACTAATGATATGTGTTAATAGTCCTAAAGAATGTTCCTTAAATGTTTGTCAACACTATTGATTTCTAAAAGACATTTTACTGTTAAAAAAAAAAAAACTGGTACAAATATGTAAGCATATGGGGGTGGGAGTAGAAAGGAGACTCAGGAAAATGTTTTACCCTGATTTACCAAACAGAATGAAAAGCTGACCCTCACTGCCTCACCTCTGCCAGTCTGCCATTTACAATGACTGCATAACTGCTATCAACACAATTATTTGTCATCTGGAGAACACTTCATTTTAATCATCAACACTAGAATCATAGAGAAGTTGAGCTCATCGTTTAAAATTCAACATTTTTAAAGGAATTTTTGGTCTAAGTTACTCTATTACAAACTTAACAGAGTTTAGCAAGCCAAATCAAGCCTTTGTGCATATTTACCTGCAAACAAAGCAAATTTAAACTCTTCATGGATGATTTTTATTAATATTCATAAATAATGTACATATTATGTGAATGTTACTAAAGAGAGTAATATAATGAAGCCTACTAATCTTTCACATTAGACATTTTTTTTTAATGGAGATCTAAATTATGGCTATGTTCTTACAATTTATTTCTCTTTGGCACTGGTAAGGTATTCAATACTTAATAACTTAAGTAGAAATTAACAAAACAGATTTTATGCATTAAACTTTTTGAAATAGAAAATATTTCATTTTATTTTACTATACTAATTTTAAGGACCTAACTTTAACAAAGAGAAATTTATAAACTCCACTTGTATTAAAAGAATACAGTAGGAATCATATTTGATACCAAGCCATATGAGGTGTTTAAAAGAGCAGTTAAGTTTAAATTCTTAAATTTACACACAAGTGTTTTGTGGGGTTTTTCTTTCTTTTTTTTGGAAGGGGACTACAGATACATCTAACTGTGATACAAAACAGAGCATAATCTTTGTCTACATCTTAATTTACACAAACTACATATTCTAATCTAATTGGGAATCCAAAAAGTTTTCATCATTAAAAATCCAAACAAAATGTTTCACTCATAGAACCTACACTGTTTACTATTTTTATAATAGTATTTATAAATACATCTAGATATTGATATTAAGATTTAGCTATTTGCATTAATTTTCGTTTAATTGTTGCAAAGCTAAAATAATACTTAAGATTTTATTTAATAATAAGTGGATTAAGAGTGCAAAACCCAACAAACATACCTTTGTGTGGTCCACTAATTATAAGCAAAATTCCAAACGTTATTAGCTGTTATCAAAATTACAATACCACCTAGATCTAATAAAACAGAACAATCTGTTTGAACAGGGAGAGGAGAACTTTCATAGAGTGTTCTCTCTCATATAAATTCTTAATGGACTATAAAGGACTTTTTAAGTGGTTTTAGATTTGAATTCAATTGCTCAAATCCGTAACAGGCTTCCAAAAAGAATTTGAGCCAGATGACACACAGGGAGCCACAAACATTATAAAGTCCTGCTCTACCCTCATGAATGTAAGATAAAAAATGCTAAACTTCTTTCTAAGAACCAATAGGAACTGATGAGCCATATTTACATTAGTGGAGTTAATGCACTGTAAGGATAAACATTAAATTATAAAATGAAAAGCTTTTGTACTACAATTTCCTTGTAACAAACTAAAGTTGTTACCAAATTTATTAAAAATCATGGGGACTGTGCCCACGCGGGTGATGAACCACAGAATCAATCAGAAAGAAATGGAGGCTTACAGAACAAAAACAAGCAAAACCACAACTTCACTTGACTGCAGAGGTTTCTATCACCCAAGCTATCCATCTACAGAGAGTAAAAGCATCCACTAGTTGCTCCATTCATCTTGCTCACTTCGCACATTAAGAGAGCTAATTTTTCCAGAGACAGAAACACTGTAGTATGCACGGATATTAGATCTAATTGTAAACACACCTTATTAATACTCAGATTCTCAATGTTGCACTCACTGCTCTTTACCAAGTAAAACCTTCTGCCCATAAGCTACCTCCATAATTTCAATATTAATAACTTGCTAACAACTAGGGTGATTTTATGCTGCTCTGAGCACATACAAGAATTATATATAAAAGAAGAATTATATATGAAAATATAAGAACTAATTTAAGCCTCATAAAATATATAAGATTATGTCAATTTATTTATCTGCTAACAAAAGAAATTCTCTTCAGTGACCAAACAAGGAGTTATAATTTGTGTATACTAATACATGGACAAAAATATATCTGCAGTATTAAAAAGGAAATATTTACTTTTAAATCTTAGAAAATAGGTTAATTGATAATATAATAGTCAAATAACTGACTTGGCAATTTATTTTTTTAAAAAGTACCCAAATAGGAACAAATTATTCATTTTGGTTATCAAGCTATTGATTCTTCTGATTCTATAAGTAGCAAATATTATTAGCTTCCTATAGCTTTCAGGGAAACTTACTTACACACGAGCACAGTATAGGCACTATAAAAAAATTTTCATTGAACTATAATAGCCAAAAAGATCGTAATTATTTCTGATGACTTAGTACTGTAGATTTCTATTTTCCTTCTATACTAATTTTATTTTAGTATTACTTACGTGCTAACATTTCACCTCGCACTGCTGTATTTAGGGATCTTCTTCGCTATGCAAACACTACTCATATGGTAATAATTACAACCAGTTTCCTCCACCAAGGAAAAAACAATGCTTTTAACTCAAACCTATTGCATCAAAACTTTGTTCCACTGTAATAAGTGGTGGGAATAAGAAGAGAGGTGAAACTTCAAACATCAGAACCTTATGTTCTCTTCCCCTGATATTTTAGTGACACCTTCCCTACCTCAGTCTTCTTAGATTAGCTGTATGACAAGAAAACCAAGTGGCGTCAGTCCTGGGTTCCAGCCTAGACAGTCGGCTCTGCTGCTCATCAAATGGAAGCCCCAAGCCAATTCTGTAAAATAAGGGCTTGAGCTGGCTCATCGCCAAGATCTCTTCCACCTCAAAATACTATGGCCCATTTCATAAAAATCAAAGGGCCCAAAACATCACTTTCCCCTTTATAATATGGCATAACAAGCTAACATTTCAGTGGCAGGAACTACAGGCATCTGAGTGAGGAAAACAGCCTTACATATGATTTCAAACAGCCGATGTGGCAAAGGGCAGGCCTCTATCACAGGCAGATGAAACAATGAATAGTATGTAGATTTCCTGTGTTACCTTACTGGACTCGTTTCTCTGATTAATTTGCCTCATGTCAGCCTAAATTATGATGGAGAGCACACTGGGAATGGAGGTAGGGGAGCAGAGTAGCCAATTTGCATTTCCTGGCCTCCCTCCCTTGTTCCTACATTTATTTGGTGGCCCCTCAGGATGGACTGTGCTACCATTCCCAGAAGTTACTATTGTAAACAGCATGGTCAGGAGGGCCTTGCTGAGAAGCTGGCATTTGAGTAAGGGTTGAGAGTAGTTAAGGGAATGAGCAGGTGGGTATCTAGGAAAGAGTATCACAATCAAAAGCAAGCTCAAAGGCCCATAGAGAGAAGCATGTCATAAGGATCCACAACCTAAGGTAGGTGCTCATTTTATAGATGAGTAAATGGAGGCTTAAAAATGCCGGGCACTCTGCCAAAGTCACATACCTAACACGTACCATGGCCATGGTCTAAAGCAAGGGAAAACACGAAAGCCCAAGGTCTAGGGTAGGCCTGGATCTAAAGTTTTAGAATATGTCCTGGGAATTCTATCTGCACCCCTGATTTGAGAACTCTTGCCTATAACACAGTGTCTCATGAAAACCTCCTCCCTTCTGCCCCATGACAGTCATCTACCTTCATAAGCCAAAATGGCATAAAACAAAGAAACAATTACCATGAATTTATATGAAATTTTTGAGCATTCCCAGACCCCAAAAATAACTTCTCTTAGGCTTTCCTGATACCTTGGACACATTCTGCTTAACAGATGCACAAAAGTAGAGATAAAGCATAGATGCTCACAATCCTTTTTCAAAGCTATGTTGCCTTGATGCTGAGATGCTGAATGCAGCTCCTGGGGAAGAAGCATGATAGCATGATGCGGCCACTCCTGCTGTTTGGGGTGCATGCTGCTTCACTGCAAAACAAGCACTGAACACTATTTGTGCTGTCCACCTATTTTCATAAAAGTGAAAATTTTCCTCAGATTTCTTTTGATTAGTGATAACAGGTACTAATACAGGTCTTTCATAAAAAAGAGTGGTATAATGGGACCTTACAAAAAGTGGGGATTGGGGGTGGGGATACTTGTTCTAATACTAACAGTAGTTTGCATCTGTGAGCCTCCTGCATTGTGCTGGCATTGGACCTGATAAAAGGCAGCACCAGAAGAGGCACGGAACACCTTAGTCCACACAATTTGATCTAATGAAATCTAACACACAATTGTGGGAGACATGGAGCTCAACCCTCACCCACATTTAAGGATGTTCTCACAGTTCCCTCCTAATAGCAATAGTTATGCCCCCTGCCTATTCCTCATTTTCCTGCTGTACTCACAACTCCTTGTCGGCCTCCCTAAGATCCTCGCCCCCCCACCCAAAAAAAGGAGTGAATGATCAAGGATACAGAAGAACAGTGCTCTCTGCTATTTGTTCTGGGTTTTTAATAGGTCACCCCTTACCCTTGCTACGATTACACAGCAAAGGGCCACACTGTTGCAATTTTATTTTGTTCTATAACTGGGTTAGTCAGGCAGTAACCAGATGTTCAACCTAGGCACCTGCCCTTTCCTACCATAATGCAATTCTCCAATGCATTTAGTCACCTGTACCCCTCCCCTCAATGAGAGAAGCCACAAGAGGTTTAGGTTTCCTGGAGATAAATATGGGGTCAGCTCTCCAGCTATAAATTTCAATTCCCAGAATCAGCTAAGAAAAAGCCACGAGAGATGACAGTCTTTACTTCAGGTAATTAAATTGTTCAGTCCCCTTCCCAGGGGCCATTTGTCTAATTTCCATGCCTTTTTTTAATTCCCAGCTTCATTCCCTGGCCTGGTTTTTCTCTCATCGCTCCCTGATTCTAACTTGGTGCCCGGCCATTAGACTAGCCACTTGGTTCACAATCAACTCTGCTTCTTGCCTAGCTTCCTGGGCTGGAAGTCCCACAATAAGGACAATTTAGATTCAGCCCTTTTATGCTTCCATGTCGACAATCTGCTGATTGGTCCCACACAACCAGACAAGGAAATCTCACTCCCACTCCTACTCCCACTCACTCAGTCATGCCCCAGTTTACCCTCTGAGCATGCAGGCCTCCCAGCTGTCAAGAAACAAAATTAAATAAATAGCTTACAGAGAATTAAAAATGAAAATAATAAAGGTCATTAAAGGGTTAGAAAATTAATGAAAAGTATGGTGTTATTCAACTTGAGTAAGATAAAATTAAAGATAAAGAATTTTCTTGAATAAGAAAATTAAAGACTTACTAACCGCCTTCAACACTGAAAATCCTTCTCAAAACTGAAAAGAGAAAACAACTTTCTATCTCTATTGACGTCACAAGGAAAAAAAATAAGCTTAAGAAGAAACATAGGGGGGCACCTGGGTGGCACAGCGGTTAAGCATCTGCCTTCGGCTCAGGGCGTGATCCCGGCGTTGTGGGATCGAGCCCCACATCAGGCTCCTCCGCTATGAGCCTGCTTCTTCCTCTCCCACTCCCCCTGCCTGTGTTCCCTCTCTTGCTGGCTGTCTCTATCTCTATCGAATAAATAAATAAAATCTTTAAAAAAAAAAAAAAAGAAGAAACATAGGTATGTGGGGAAAGAAAAACTTAAGGTGGGCTATTTACAATTACAATTATAATCACTTTCTTGAATGGTCTTTAAAATAAATTATAGAATACAAACATCTGAGTTCCAATCTTGGATTGGCCAGCAATTAGATGTGTGACTTTGAGAAGATAATTTCATTTATAAAATGAAAATCACATGAAGTCATTTCTGAAGTTCCTTTTAGCTGTAACTTTCTATGACTGCATAATTTTCATTTCTTTGGAAAAAAAAATAAAGGCAATTCCAACATAACACTGTGAGACAAAAGGGAGTAATTCCAGACTAGATTTACTGTAGAAAGATTTCATCTAACATTATGGTTTCAAGAGTGACATGAGTGTACCGAAGAAGCTTGAGGAATGGTAGAAAAATCCAAAATCATGACAGTAATGAACACTAAACAGATAAGAAATTGAAGACAGAAAGTATTGAAAAACTATTATTTACACAGTTAAAAAAAAAAACAATAAAGCAGGCTCTTGAAACATTTTCCCCATCAAAATGGGCAGGACTAAATATTGGATAATTTGTTCCTACTTGGATGATGTCATCATGCTAGGTTTAAATACTTTTAATAACTAGTACATTTCCGTCATCCCTCACTTTCTCCCACATAAGATCAAATCAGCCTCTCAATGACCCACACTTCATGAGTCATAATTTTTCTGTTTATGATTCAGAAAAATGTCTTCAGTCAGTATTTCCCAGACTGGTGTGGGTTTACTCCAAGAACCAATTTCATCTTCATTGGTTTCCTACAGGAAACCAGACTAACTTCCTATTATTTTATTTTCCTTACTTTTAGCATACCATAGCCCACAGCAAATTAACTGGAAGTGAGAGTGATAGAAGACTTTATCCTGCACAAAGAGAAGCCAACATAAACAATGCCCAGTCTAGAAGTCACGGATTCAAAATTAAATATAAAATGTGCTAATATTAGAACCTTCCTTCAAAAAAGCTCCAAACCAAATAATAAAAATGTATTTTAATTAACCTTACTGCAAATATTCCACTGTCAGAAAGAACTTTTGCTTAAGAACTATTGTCTAAGAATACAATATATCCTACAAAGCTGATTAACACTGAGAAATCAGTTATAATAATATATGTATATATGTATGTATACTCGTATGTATTTTCCATCCTAACCCCCTAACAAGCTGCTAGGAGAACAGGCAGATAACTGAAGCCCAATACACAGAGCCTTGAAGTGGTGGGGGAACAGAGCAACAACCCCCTAGCAACATCCAGTCTGTCATCCCCAGCTGCCATCACTCCAGCCCCTGCCCCACACCCACTCTCTCTATGATTAAGAATCAATCTGGATCTAAATCACAGCAGAAATAGTGACATGGAACGTGGATTTTTAAAAAACATTATCTCAGTGGTTTGTACTCATACTATTCCTCTAAAATACTACTATTTCTCATGGACTACACAGAAAAAGATTTGTGAATGTGAAGAATTTTGGTATAAACATGTATTAGATTCTCCTTAGACTCTTTCCATTCTCATCACTCCTGATAACAGGTATAGTTTAAGGCTTTAAAAGTTCACAAGGTCACTAACTGGCAAGGAGCAGGATAATTTGATATCAAATTCAAAAGTTGATACGTTAAAACAAGGCCTAAGAACAAGAAACAACAATTGCTGGAGAGGATGTGGAGAAAGGGGATCCCTCCTACATTGTTGGTGGGAATGCAAGTTGGTACAGCCACTCTGGAAAACAGTGTGGAGGTCCCTTAAAAAGTTAAAAATTGAGCTACCCTATGACCCAGCCATTGCACTACTGGGTATTTACCCCAAAGATACAGACGTAGTGAAGAGAAGGGCCATATGCACCCCAATGTTCATAGCAGCATTGTCCACAATAGCTAAATCGTGGAAGGAGCCGAGATGCCCTTCAACAGATGACTGGATTAAGAAGTTGTGGTCCATATATACAATGGAATATTACTCAGCTATCAGAAAGAACGATTTCTCAACATTTGCTGCAACATGGACGGCACTGGAGGAGATAATGCTAAGTGAAATAAGTCAAGCAGAGAAAGACAATTATCATATGATTTCTCTCATCTATGGAACATAAGAACTAGGAAGATCGGTAGGGGAAGAAAGGGATAAAGAAAGGGGGGGTAATCAGAAGGGGGAATAAAGCATGAGAGAGTATGGACTCTGAGAAACAAACTGAGGGCTTCAGAGGGGAGGGGGAGGGGGGAATGGGATAGGCTGGTGATGGGTAGTAAGGAGGGCACGTATTGCATGGTGCACTGGGTGTTATACGCAACTAATGAATCATCGAACTTTACATCAGAAACCAGGGATGTACTGTATGGTGACTAACATAATATAATAAAAATAAGATTTTAAAAAAAGGTCTAAGAAGAATGCATTTAAGGCACATATTAAATATGGATAAACCAAGGAACTTGAAATATTAGAGCAATGGTTCTCAAAGTGAAATTCCCAGACCAGAGTCAGCATTACCTGAACACGTCCTAAAAATGGAAGTTCTCATCCCACTCTAGACCTAATGAATCAGAAATTCTGGGGAAGGGCTCTGTAACCTGCAGCTGATGCTAAAGTAACCCTTATCTATCATATTCTCTTTCTTCCTTCTTACACCAGGAAATTTTTAGAAAAGAATCCACTCAATTTGTATTTCCCTCATAACCCCTCAACTTCTAAACCCTCTGCGCCTGGCTAACTCGTCTATCATATGCTAAAATGCTCTTTTTAGAAGTATCTAGCACTGCTGATATTCCCTCCTGCTTGAAATGGCCTGATTTTCTACTTCTGTGACACAATTCCACTCTCCTGCTTGTCCATCTCCTACTTTCCTGTCATCAGTGACTACTCTTACTCCTCCCACTCTAAATGCACTCATGTCCCCTGGGTGCAAGCTTCAGTTCTCTACTCCTCTTTCTCTGTTTGCCTCCTTGCTATCTCAAGAATTCCCTGAGCTGACCAAATCTCTCCTAAACCTTCCAACATATTTTAAACTACCTTTATGACCTGCTTCACCTGAATGCACTTCAAGTACGACCAGTAGAACATATCCAAGAGGGAATTTTTCATTTATCCAGCCTGACTCCAACCAGTCCCTCCTTGAATGTCTACTTTTACTATTGGTACCATTAGTTGCCTGGTTCCCTGGACACTGCATTGCTTTCCCTCTTCCCTGGCTCCCATATCTTATCAGCAGAGAGGTCAGCCCTACCAGGCATCCCATGTCATCCACCCCATTCCCACCATCTTCAAACAGTTTCCTATATGTCTTCTGAGCCCTACCACTAGACTTACCTGTAAAACTCATCTCTAAATCTGTTTTCCCCATATTCAAAAATATGCAAAGGCTGTCCAAAGGTAGCCCAACTTCCTACACAGCCTTACATCACATTTCTCTTCAACAATTTTTTTGCTTAGCTAATCTAGAATGCTTATCATGTTACAGACATACTCCAAGTTTTCTCACTTCTGACTCTGGGCCTTACATCACTACCTCCATTTCAACTACCAGTTCCCACTATGTCTGCAAATTTCTTTAATAAACCTCCTCCCTGATACCATAATAATCCTCTCAGACTGAAGTTCTCTCTCACCCCTCTCTAAAGACTCAAATATATTAGCATCAGCCTCTGTCACTTGCCACAAATCACAAATCTACACCAGTTTAGAACCTCCACAACAGAAGTGGGTTTTATACATCTTTGTGTCCTCCATTCCACCACACATGCAAATATTTGTTGAAGGGCTAAATGATCTTACAAGTCAAAATTCAGATTCAATTAAGCACCATTTCTGCCAATTAACTGGCCTTCAGGAGAAGCAGGCAAAACACAATAAAAACAGACAAACTTCACATACATAGAAACTTAGACTGAAATGACTAAATTTCCTAACCTTTATATACTTACAGTGCAACCACTCTAGAATGATACCCACACAGTAACAGGCTCACTTCAAGTAAGAAAAGGACAACAGACTTTTTGAACTACAAAAACTTTTTGGAAAAAGGAGAAGACTGGTTCATTTAACACTAAAATGGCAGGGGGAGATCTTCTATAAATAAATCTTCATAAAATTTCCTACATCTTCCCACCATGCCAGTTTATAGCTCCAGGGTGATAAACTATCTACAATCACAAAGGAAAGTTCTTAATCTAAAGGAAATTGAATAACAGAGCATTCATACCTAAACATTCAAATTTTGCCTGGAAGATACTCTCATGTTGGTCTAGAAGGCCAAGAAGCAACTAGATAAATTATAAAGTGGAAGATGGACTGATTGCTCCAGTTAGGGATAAATAGTCTTCACACCTGGAGTAATAAAGAGAGTGACTACTTCTCTACAGAAAAGAGAGGTGGTAATCTCTCCTGGTACTGTATACATAAGATACCCTTTAAAAATGAGAAAAGGCATTCAGAATCATTTAGAAAAACAGCTCTGCTCTAACTGAAAGACCCTGATAACTTTCACAGCCCAAAGGTTAACACTGGATACTGAACAGAATCATCAGAGATTAAGAAAGGGGAAAATTTTTTTCCCCGAGGCAGCACAGATAAGAAGTATCTTTACTGATATGTAAATATCCTTCAAGGATAACATATTAGAGAAAAATGTAAATTATGAGAATTTATACACTATTTTTAAATTTAATATTACAAGACTGGGTTAACCACTATATTTCTCTCACTATATTCCACACCTGGTTTCATTTTATTTAGTTTATAGTTTCTCCCTTAAACTAGCAGAGATATAAAACAGGCATATAGATTCCATTCCTTCTAAAGTTGGGGATATGGAGGAATACAAATCACGTTAAGTATTTCTGAAATAACACTGCTGAATTCGTTCATTAAAAAAAACTGATAAATTCTCTGGACTCTTTTTGGCAGGATGGCAGGGGGCTCTTTTAACTTAGAGTTATTTGTTCTTATTTCTCAGCTCCACTATTCTGATTGAATAAGTGTCTAAACAGAACTCATATCACTCCTGGTTCAGATTTCACTCACTCAAGTGAACACCAGGATATAGCAACAAAAATGAAAATTTGAATTAAGCAGATTGCTAGAGCGCTATGGATGGGCTTCTCAGGTTTACTACAATTTGTTCCAGAAAGAAAAACTAAAGAGAGGTTGGTAGACTACCAGAGAATCTGAATTAAGGGAAAGAAATCAACATTAGCTGTATCACACTGAGAAGACAACAAGCTAAAAAGAGTTTTTCTTCCCATGATTTTTACTACTTACAATAAAAAGTTAATTCAGTTAATTTTAACATACTATTGAACTCAAAAAATATTATTTTCTCAGCCAATAATATTACTACCAAAAATTAATATTAAAATATAAGTTTTATTGTGCTATATTTTCCAACATTTTAACAAAACACTTCATTCACAATGTGGTTTGAAATGGCAGAAAATAGACTACAAGATCAACCCAAAATAAATGAATACTGCTATTTTAATGTTAGCAGTAAGATTTTATATTGCTCAGTAACAGAGAATCCACTTTTAAAAAGTATTAGTATTTCTATTAGATTGATTAATTAAACTTGAAGACTAGGAGTAGTGCCTGCATTAAGAAACCACAACAACAACAAAAGAAACAGAAAAAAGTAAACTACAGAACAACTCAGGAACACAGCCAGAGAAATCTGAGCGTAAAAATGGCTTACTTTAACGTGGCTCTGGGCTCCAAGGTTGTAGATCTCTGTAGGCTTTACTTCATTAATGATCTTCACAAGGCAGGTACTGTCAGTAAGATCACCGTAGTGCAACTTCATGTCTTTAGAATTCAAAAGCATACCATTAGATAGAAAAAAACATAAGCCCATTCTTTAAAAAAATATTTTAAAAAATCAAAATTGAAAAGTATATTCTGAAAGTCTGAAAACCACACTGGTTTCAGAACAGCAGAGTATAACTGTCATCCTTAAAGAACCTAAATGGTAGAAAGATACTCACATTTGTTGCCTATGTCTGGTTATAGATCCTACAAAGAGGGTATATAAAAACTCAAATGAAGTTTTTTAAAAATCTTATCAAGACAGATGTTATATAATGACTGTATCTTATGGTTCCCAAGTAGTTTGTAAGATGTGTTACATAGGAGTGAGATTCAAAGAAAATCTAACAAAAATGCATATATTGTCTGAAGAACTCTGTAATACACTGGTAATAGTGAATCAAATACTTTTAACTAGCGATTTTTAAGTACTTCATAAACATCAATCCTTAAGCCATCCACAAAATGCCTGATGTAGAGACATAATTGATTAGGACAACTAACCTATTCTAACCCTAAATCTCAGCATATCCTTACACTGACTTCACTGAATTTGACACATGCAGATGGGCGATTTGCTAGCTTGATATTTTCATTATTTTCACATAGTATTGATCTATGTCTAGATCCCATGGCACTACCATTCTGCACTTTGCACAAAAATGACAATAATTTTCAAAGAGGATATACTGAATAATCTGAATATTAAGGTAAAAAGCATTTAGTGGAGACAACTAACTAGGTTATCTTCCTGATGATGTCACTACCTGTACAAGTAAATCCAAACCTGCAAATATTTGGTGCTCTGAAATGAATACAAAATGATTTATGCTTTACATGCTGACTGAATCATCCCTGCTAGCTGGAAAAACTGGACAAGCAAAGCAGGCTGAACTTGGGAGTTAAAAACCCAGTGTCCTGGTCCTAGCTCTGTCTTTTACATGGTATGCGACCTCGATAAAGTTACCACCTTTCTCTGCCTCTATTTCCTCATCTGTAAAATGGTTTCACTCAAAAACTTAGGAGCTGCTATAAAGGGCAAATGAGAAAACACTGTAACTGAGCAATGCAGACTATCTGGCCACATTCAGGCAACTTTATTAACAAAAATAACATGCAACTGCAAACAGTGATCTGCAAAGCAATTAAATATAGTTTTGACTGCCACCTGTTTTTGGACCTGTCTTCACAAATTATTTTAAAAATTAAATAAATGTACAAAGATCGCTTAGCTTGATTACATTAGACCAAACATAAAAAGCAAAGGAGTGTTCTGTGAATATGGACCTGATCTTACTTGAGGGGATAAGGACACCTGGAGAAGGGTGATCAAAGGCATGTCTACTCTTGGTTTCTTGAGCAGCAGCATCTGACCAATATCCTGTAACAACCAAACCAAGATGACACTGTGGCCCAGGGGCAGCAAGCAATGGAAGGGTTTTCAAAGCATGCAGATAGCATTCAATGCAGGCAATTCATGGGTAAATAATTGCAACTTGATGGGCTTTGAGAAAAATGACACTTGAAAATAACTTATCATAATATAGGAAGTATAGAAAGAAATTTTAGAAAAGAAAATGACTTACTTCCTTCAATATGAGCCTGGGGGTTCTTATACAGATGTTCAATTCGACCTGTATTGAAAGAGCTGGATCGCCGCACAATTCCATGGACCTGCATTTTTTATAATGTGGAAAGATAAGTTATAAATGTGCAATGAGGATTAATAAACAACTCAGAGGTTCTTTTGTTAATGCTTACCTTGTGAAAAAATAACTATAACTTAAGCCTATAACTTATGAACATTATCTTTAAATTATTAAAAATAGTTCCACTGCTTACTTTCCCCCAATCACTGCCCACCAGCCATGAGCATTGCACCTCCATCTCTCTGTGGTGTTTTCACTGCCAATCTCAACAAAAGTAATTAGATAATTATGTGACTTCACAGCAAATCCTTAGTTACAGATACTCAAATGTCTCCTTTTCCAAACACACACACACTTAGAGCCCTGCTGCTGACAAAATATCTCCTCAGTTTGAAACCGAAGACAGACCATGTGAGGCCATGTCGGTAAAACTGCCTCGCAGCTTCTGTAACACAAAGCATGAGCCCGAGACGCTCTGATGCCACCACATCCTTCCAAGGTCCTCAGAGCTTTGCATCATGCACCTATTACATATATATAAATATACCTGCATCCACAAATATAAACAGCAGCTGCTATTATCCAGCTTATTACATGTATATAAATATACCTGTGTCCACAAGTACAGATAGCAGCTGCTATTATCCAGTTTTGTGGACAAGAAATAGCATAGATGGGGGCGCCTGGGTGGCACAGCGGTTAAGCGTCTGCCTTCAGCTCAGGGCGTGATCCCGGCATTCCGGGATCGAGCCCCACATCAGGCTCCTCCGCTATGAGCCTGCTTCTTCCTCTCCCACTCCCCCTGCTTGTGTTCCCTCTCTCGCTGGCTGTCTCTCTCTGTCAAATAAATAAATAAAATCTTTAAAAAAAAAAAAAAAAAAAAGAAATAGCATAGATGAGGGACAAGACTTGTATTCTACTAGATTTAAGACACGAAGAAAACTCAAATGAAGAAAGGATTTTTCATTTTTTTAATTTTTATCTTTAACTTAACCATGATTAGTGTGAGGGGGAAGAAAGTCCTTGGAACAAGAATGCATACCTGTCTGATACCAAAGAAAAGACTATTTGTGTCTGATACATAAGAGAAATTGTTCAAGACCTGGTCTCACTTCCTTCTTATGTCAAGATTGCTCCCTTTGTGTTGCCAATGCTAATACAAGCTTATGTCACCAGCCGCCCAAGTTCCAGTTCTACTGGTGGCAGTTTTAATCCTTCACTTATTTTAGAAGTGTTCCTTCAAATATTGGGCAGTTTCATTTGCAGCTGAATACACTTCTATATTTTAACTCAATCGTTTTCTGTCTGTTTCAAACTGAAATTAATCCTTGGCATGACTCAAATATTCCAAATGCTGGGGGGGGGGGAGGTGTGGAATTATAAGCACATAAGACTTTCTTTCAAATAGAAAGACATGTCATCGTCATTTTATGTGGCATACATGAGAAATTAACTTCTGCAAAGGCTACAACACACCCACAATTAATAATTCTGTTGGTTAGCTGCTTTAGCCAAAGAGAAAAGCACTCATCCACACTATTTTCCAAAAGAACTAAGCCCAAGAAAATGTGGTAAAAATGAAAATATTTTTAAGAAGGGAACATCACAAACTTCATTGACAAATTTTAGGAGGCAAACTGTAAAATCTAGGAAACGTTAAATTGAGATTTGGGTATATACCCCCATTTCCTAATTTAGAAGTGGATAAAATAACACATCAAGCTTAGAATTTATTCTACTTCATGGCCTCCAATTTTTTATGTTGTTACTTAATTGTAAAGTTGAATTGCTCTACAAACAATAATTTTGTTTAACACACAATTTTAACAAACAATTTTTTGTTTATAAAAACCAAGTTCACATATATACTTATATATAGCAAAACTGGTGTTTGCCACCAAGTTATTTCTGAAATACAGCTTTCTCAGACGTAAGCAGAGCTTTAGTTCACTGGATATAAAGGAATCTCTATGTTCTAAAAACAGATCATTTAATTTTGATAATGAACATAAGAATAAGAATAATATGATTTAGTCTATCTTTCCTCTTAATTGCTGGATTCTGGGTAAGTCACATATTCCAACATCCTGAAACAAAGAGAAACTCCATATACATACACCTTGCATATAAACATAAAAGGCCCTGATAAAAATATTAAATGGTATTGATGGGTTCAATATAAAATCAGACAACTACACAAAGTCACAGCAAATAAATAACATAGGACTTTTTGTTACACTTATACCAAAAGCATTAAGCACTAGGGTTTTTTTAATACGAAAAAATGTGTTTTAATTTCCCCTCACTCCCAACTTTTGGTATGTGTATACAGGGAAAGAAAGACCTGCCAAATGCTTAATCCATGACAGCAAGTATTATTCTAAGAACTAATGAAAGCTGAGTCTGTCTGCTTCAGAGACAGGTGAAATACAAACTTTAAGACAAGCCAAAATGTGTGCAAACTGGATAATCTAGTTAAGAATTTGAGATTAGCAGCTTTCTCTTTACAGAAGGGATGTATGTAAGGTTATTGTTTGTTTTTATAAGGATTTGGGGGGGAAAAGAGATGAGAAGTTAGGAAACCAAAGCGAAAAGATAAATGAGCTGAATATGACTCCATATAAACTTAATCAAAATCACTATTATGTTGTAGCAGATCAAAAACAAAATATTAATTCTGAAAAACTGAGGTCTTAAACAGAAAGGAGTACTTTGACAAAGAAATTTCATGTCCCATTTAACTAAGTGATGAAAAGGAAAATTTCAAGTTCTCTCAATGTCAGAACAAAGTTAGTTTGACTTCAAAACCTAGAGTCAGATTAGGCAATACAACAGAGAAATGCTTGCTCCTTTGTTTATTTATTACAATCGTGAAAACAGAAAATTGTTACCACTGGAATTCATATCTTTCAGTATCTGTTTGTTTGTTATTGCAGTCAAGAAAGCAGAAAACTGTTACCACTAGATTTCAAATTCTTCAATGTCTAGATTTCTCTTGGAGGCCAGGATAACGGCCCAGGGATGTTTAATGCCACTTGCCTTTTGAAAAGCACAGATTATACAGGTAACGTCTATAGCTAACACGTGCATGGCAATGACCATATGCCAGACACTGCTCCTCACAGGCATTAAATCACTTGTCCTCACAACACCCTTCCTTGTATCACTTCCCTTCTACAGGTGAGAACGCTGCCTGAGATCACACAGCCAATGGAAGTGGTCAAGTTGAAGTGTACACAAGGTCCCTCCTACCAACACTCAGTATGTTTTCAAAATGAAATCCATAAAAACTTTGCCTTTTTCACCAAGGCTTGTAGGATAGTCAACAAACCAGAAAAAATATTTCACAGATTCTCACAGATCATGAGTGGATGTATAGGAACTCCATGTTCTAACAAATAATCTCCCAGAGATAACAACTGGAAATCCTTATACGTCATTTCCTTTCTGTTCTCCTCATACTCCCTGGTCATAATTCCTCTCTTAGAAGGAAAATCCACAATTTACCTATTCTTTACTCTAAATTCTGATATGTTGTATTGTATTTGTTGCCATATTATTTAATATAAATTTTTCATTTATTCCCAGACATATTTTTGCTTTTAAAAGATTTAAATTTGTCCTTTGCTTTTCTGGTTTCTCTGTGTTTTGGGGACAAAAGTACATGTTGTTGTCTTATCTGCTAAAGTGATGCTAGGAAACCACTTGGAACTTTCACAAGAAACTTCACTTCTATCAATGTCCCTTTTCCCCTCGTGCCCAGAAGGAACGTGCACGGGGCTAAGATCCTGGGAAATGTAACAGGCCTGCCTTTCACTAAGACTAATTAATAAATTGGACTAAGGAGCCTTCTATAAAATCTGTATCCCTAGGCTTGTCACCATCAAGTACTGTATCACCTTGTCACTCTTATATCAACTAAAGCCCCACAAATCCCACAGAGCTTCTCTGGACTATTTTCCAAGCATTGTCTCACCTAATCTTCAAGATAACCTTAGGAAACAGGTGCATTTATCATCCCCTCTTACCTGAGAAGCTAACTCTGAAAGGCCCAGTGACCTGCCCAAGGCCACAGGGCTAGCCGGTGGCAAAGGAGGATTAGAACACATGCTGTCCAGTACCCGAGCCTAAGGGCCTCCTTGCCACAGTGAGCTAGATGGCCTCCTTCACCTCCCTTGCTCTGAAGCTGGTTGACAGGGCTTAAGGGAGAATTATCCTTTGCACTTCAACAACTGTAGAGTTGAATATTCGAAATTGTAAAGGGCAATTTTTTAAAAAGATTTAATTTATTCATTTGAGTGAGAGAGACACAAAGCACAAGCAGGGGGAGAGGCAGAGGAAGAAACAGATTCTCTGAGATCAAAGGCTGATTCTTAACCATCTGAGCCACCCAGGTGCCCCTAAAGGGCAATTTTTTAAAAAACCTGATAATCCTTAGTTTTCCTCTTCATGAGATGACACTTACATTCTATAAATAATAAGTGTTAGATTAATTCTCTTTGTGCTCTCCTTAATGATTAATATTAAGCACAATTCAAGAAACAAGCAACATTAAAAACTGTAACTTTAAACCTTTATATAGAGTCTCTTCTCGATGAGAACTGGACCAGGAATAAAGCAATCCTTCACTTTCTCATATTAAATAGTTCATTCAGGGACGCCCGGGTGGCTCAGTCGGTTAAGCATCTGCCTTCGGCTAAGGTTATGATTCCAGGGTCCTGGGATCGAGTCCACATCGGGCTCCCTGCTCTGCGGGGAGTCTGTTTCTCTCTCTCCCTCCGCCCCTCCCCACTGCTCATGCTCTGTCTCTGTCTCAAATAAATAAATAAAATCTTTAAACAATAAATAAATAAATAGTTCATTCAGAACATGACCAGATGCATGGATTTCACTGGCCACATTAGAAGGCCCCACAGCTTCAGGAATCTAATGTGTGATGTCATACAACGTATTTAACCATAACTAATCAGACTATTCATACATGATATTCCTTTAAGTCATATGCAAATGTCTATTTTTGCTTAATAAAGTTAACCAACCTTTTTATACCTTTACTCTGCTTTCTTGACTAAAGAAAAAGTAAAGGATTATCTGTAACTGGGCTATGCTAATTCTTAGATAGTGTTTGTCTTTGCCTAGAGCCACCCCATCACTGCCACACCAACCTACCTCTGCTCTTCAATCTGCTCCCCTCCAGTTGACTACTGCTTCTCCATAGAGTCCATGCCTCCCCACCTTCACAATGAAAGGCTGACTTTGCCATTGCTAGACAATTAAAAATTTGTCCCTTTCTGTTCTAGAAAGAACTCAGCCTCATTATCAAGCCTATTCACAGAATCTGTAGCTCTTCTTCCCAGTGTTTATTTGTTTCTGGTTTGTACTCTGCTATCCCAAAGTATATTGTTTCCAGTTATTTCTTAGCCTAGTGATATTCCTTATACAAAGACTAAATACAAAATAGTATAAAAGCTCAGAGAAGGAAAGCACCACAAATTAAGGTACCTTAAGAAATTCTGTTCATCTTCGCCTTATGATTAAATGATCTCATTTGAACCTAGAGTTGTACTGGCTCTCAAGCTGTTAAGATCCAGGAGAGTGGCATTAGCAACAACTGGGGGCTTATTAGAAAGGCTAATTTCCAGAGCCCAGAACCAGCCATCCTCATCTTTATGGGGTCTCCGGGTGGCTCTGATGCACACTGCAGGTTGAGAACCTACTAAGTTAGAAGTCTGTGCTCATCCAAATTGTTGATGTTGACCCTATGGATTCAAGTACAGACAGGTGTCTCCTCTTATCCTACTGCATGCTATCTACGAACCCTATCATCTTGCTCATGGTCTTGAGCAACTAGGGACTGCTGGCTGATAATTCTGGAAAATTTCCGATTCAGCCTCTTCGAAAAATTTACTTCAACCCAAACTCAAAAAGATGAAGTCTGTGCCACCATTAGATTTCCCTTAATAGCTTATCCTCTAATTTTATAGCCATCTCTTAAAATGGAAGACAGCAGCCTATTAAAATTGAATACAATATGGATAAACACCTTTTCGTTCCCCTATTCCTACAAAACTCATATTTCCCCTGGACTATGAGAAGGAATCATTTCTGATTATGCTTTACAGTGCTATACCTTCCTCTTGTATTGTCTATACTATCTCTTTCTATCAGTTTATGGATCTCACTCCTAAACCTCTCTTCTCTTGCCAAACATTGTTTCAATGATTCATTTCTCCCATTAACTGTGATTTGCCAAGTGGGCCTTCTATTGTCTTTATCAGAATCAAATCTGCTCTTATGATTTCGAATGCCAATGGAACAAAAACATTTGTAGCTCACCTGGCAGTCCTAGGTTCTCATTACGTTTATTTCTAAGTCTATCATCCATTTGGGAACATTACTACCCATCTTCTGAAGTCTGCTAGTTCCTTAATAAGTCACCTAAGTGGAGCTTTGAATGTCTCTGTGCATGTCTTCTTCCTAGCCATTTCCCGTAACGCTGAGACCATCCACCGTCTACCATATCCACATTAACCCCAGGCCCTATCATTAGTCCACCACATTATCACAGTGACTACTCCACCTCACACCACCATACTTGCTCCGTTTTCCTCTGGACTAGCTGCAGATGTGACTTATTGCCACCAACCTCATCTCATGTCTTAGTCCCCCATGTCGTCCTTGGAAGTAAATTTCAACATCGACACAGTTTAAGCACTCTGACATACCACCTCACTCTCCAAAACTGCAATGACCATGATGGGGTTCAGGACATGCTACTCCAAAATATGGCACCTTGGTGTATGGAATATTTTAAGCTGAAGGAATTTGACAAAACAATAGAAACAGGAAAGTCACTCTAACTTTCCCCCTGCTCTTCCCCCCTGAAACAGTCATGAAACATTCCAGTGAGAGATGCCCTCCACTATAACTGGAAAGAAAGGAACATCCTTATCTCTGACGACAAGGGGATGCCAAGAAGAATCCAAACAAACAGATCTTGTTAAGTTTCCTACACTTACCTCATACTCCTTGACCTGTCATATTTCTTTAAGACCATCCATTCTCCATCGAATCTAACATAAAAATACTTAGCCTTAACAGTTTCTTTGTATCTTCATTTGGTTCCCAGTCATATAAAACTTATATTAAATAAAATTCCATACTTTTCAGTTTAATTTTCAGACCCAGCCAGGGACCCTAAGAGGGTTGAGGAAAACTTTTTTCCTCCTCCACATTAAACCAACAAAGATTAACAGGAGAAATTTCTACAGTTTTCTCAAACTCCTTCTGTTTTCTCAAACTCCTTCAGCTTAAAATATTCAATGTGCTAAGGTACCACATCTTGGGGCTGCACATCCTGAACCCCATCAGCTCTTACTAAGTTCCTGCTCTTGGTTCACTTGATACACAGCCAAATCACTAACTCCTCTCTAGCTACCAAACACCTCTCAGCCAGAGCCAACCCCTGAAACAAAATAATTTCTCTCCCAATCCTTCCCTTTTAGATTCATTAAAGCATTAAATTAATGTAGTCTGAATAAATTAGTAGTCTTTATCTAAAACCAACTCTTCTGTACTACATATGATCCACTCTAAAATTCTCTGCTCTGCAGAATATGTATGTATTACTCAATTATGACATAAGTGTACATGTATACTTTCATAATTATATTTGTCTTATTTTGATATTTTTGCAAGATATAGAACTAGCTGGCTTTGTACGGGAACAGAAGGTGCTAAACATATCTGCTATTACTTCTTAAAGTCTAAAAAGTTAAGGCTCTCAGAAAAGATTATGAGTTATAATAAGAAAATTCACTTCCTTTTCTTCAAATCCTGTTGGCATTTAGATGTCAAATTCCTTGCTGTTGTTTTTCCATCTGCCCAGACTGCACATTTTTTTAAACAGTACACCTACAATTAGAATAATCTAGAGAATCCAAATTTATTAATGTAAACACTCCCAAATCAGACCAGAGCATATGGGTCACTGTATAGGTTTTTGTTCTCTGTACAGCATGAACTTATATATAGAAAACTGTTCTTAAGAAGGTAAGATGTACACATGAAGTTACATCAAACTTAGTATGTAAAACCTGTTTCCTTTAAGGAAAGTAGAAAATGTTCAAGGAGAGGACAAAAGAGGAGAAAAAGAAGACAACAATGCTGATGACGCCAGCTGCAAACCCAGAAGTTTCAGCTTCCATAAAATATATGGCTGCCTATTAGAATGAAAAAACCTCTGAGTGTAAATGTTTCATTCAAGCTTGCCAAAGATCAGCTTAGTTTTTATTGCTCTGTGCAATTTCCGAATTAAGTGACTTCACTGTGAGTGGGACTTTTTTATGTAACACATTACATCATAAATTAACCCTAATAATGTTATAGCTTTCAGCTTACCCAGGCTGCTTTATCTGAGAATGTGGGAAGCGTGCAAAGCAGTTAAATACTAAGGAACAGGGGGAAGCCACCAGTGCTCACCAGCAGATAAATAGCACAATGAGCTGGCATTGTTACAAGCCAAGCGGCACATTCTTCCCCTGATTTTGATTTGTTATCAGAGTTTCAGTGGAAAACACACACAGGACGACGGCGGCAGAGGAAGCAGGAGGCCACTGTGTCCAAGTGATTCCACCAGCCTGTGCTTGCTCACTGAGTCACTCACCTCATAGCCTTTCTCCAGCAGGAACTCAGCCAAGTATGAACCATCCTGGGAAGAGAAGGAAAATTGACAATTGTCAGACCCTTCATAGCTAGTGTAGAAGGCAGCCAAGACTGAGAGCTTTGACAAACGCACTGAAGGGGCTATATAAACTTGAATTAAGGATCATGGCAACCAGAATAAAAATAATACAGCTAATGATGGTAAAAACAGAATAGTGTTCCATTTTCCACTGTTCATTAAGCATATTCATAGACATTATCTCACTTGAGCACCACAGAAGCACAGTAAAGTGTTATCATTGTCCTTTTTACCGAGCAGGAAATGAAATCCAGGGACATAATATGGGGCAAGAGAGAGAACATGACACTTCAGATGGATGTAGGTTTAGGTTTTGCCACGGACTAGCTGCGTGAAATATGCAAAATATGTGTTGCAAAGCAGAAGGCCTTGGTACTATAGGAACATAAAACAGGAATCAGACTAATTCTGGGTGGTTGTGAAAAAGGAATCGCGGATGAAGGAATGAGATGGGAGCTGTGGGGACTGGGGGAGAATGCAGGTGAGTGTAAGGAGGAGGCGTTATTAACATTACTGAAAAAAGACACTATAGCAGAGAGGAGGAAGGTTAGCACCTTTGTGGGGGAAGACCTTCTAGGCACTGGTGGGAGTTGGCTTCTAACTCAAGGGTTCTGGAAAATCACTGTAAAAGAGTTTTGGGTGGGGGTGCTAAACATGATCATATTTATATTATTATCACTGAATATGTATGCATACACAAACATTCATAAACTTCAAATAAAAGAAGGGTGTTTATTTTTTGTAAAATAGGAAGGATGCATCTTAAATTGCACAATTAATCCCTACATTAAGATGAAGGTATCTGACTAAACACAGATTCTCAACTGGCTTTTAATAACTCTTGTAAAAATTTCTATGTAAGGGGGAGTGCTATTTAAACTAAAATATTTCATGTGCCACTTTAAGGGAAAGAAAGTATGAGAGTCATCTAATAAAACTACTAAGAGGCCAAAAGGTGAGAAATCACTGTTCTAGAGGTCCTATAAAAAGCTACCAGCCTTCCTCAAAATATGAATTGGATAGAAATTTTGCAATCAATCCTGTTAACTGCCCACCTGCTTTCAGGCGGGGAAAGGTACCCTCCATCCCATCCATACTTAAACATAAAAATGGGAGACTCCAACTACTGGAAATTTGTGTATTCAAAAGTAGCTGGAAATATTTGGGTTTTCTTTGGTTACCTCAGTTTGAAAAACTTTAAAATATCCCTCTGAGCTTCAAAAGTTCCTACCAGATATTCCAGGAAAAAAGAAAAATGAAACAAGCCTTATTATTGTCACTAGTTGACTTAAAGCTGGGAATAGAGACACCCTATGGGTCCTGAAAATGACAGGGCTGCCAAGAGAGTGTTTACTACATTAATGCAGAAGTCACACATAAATTCAGGCAGGATGACAAGGCAAAGTATACAAGGGACACGTTTTGTGGTTCATTAAAACCTCCAGCAGATTTTCTTCTGACTTCTTGACATAAATATTCTGGTTTATAGACTCGTGTAGAGAAGAAGAGAAATGGTTTGGCATATTCCTTTTCCTCTCAATCTTATGATATACACACAATTGCAAGGTTTTTAAATACCCAACATGCAAACTAAATCAAATAAGAGGGCTGAACAATTCAGACCAGGACAGGCCATCACAAACGTGAGAATAATGGGTAGTCTTATAAATCAATAAATCAATAAATCAATCAATGAGAAAGCAGCTTAATAGAAAAAGTATTTATAATAAGAAGAATAATTTTACAGTAGTTTGGAAAGCCCTAGAATGTATAGTTTTTTGTTGTTGTTGATATTAGTTGTTGTCATTTTGAAGCAGGCAACACCATACTTCTCATGTTTTATAATTTCTCTTGGAATAAAAAGTTAAAATGCTTTGTATTCTACCATGGCTGCATACAATGTTTTTAAAAAAAAAAAAAAAAAAGGCAGAGGTGAAAGTGCTAGAGATCCATGGGGGCAGGGAAAGCTGTGATTATTCAGAAAGCTGATGTGAAACAGACCTGACCAGGCCTGAACCCTGTCAATAAGGTCTTGTTCTTCTCACCCAGGGCCCTTCTCAAACTTTCCAACCGCACTGGAACATTCTGAACCAGCAGGGCACTCACTTCCTCCTGACTTCCTTGCCAGGTCTCTCAAGTGATAGGGCCTGAGCTGCACAATGAGTGGGAAATGGAGCAGAGCGAAGGCTCATGGTCTCTGGCCTAGGGAGCCCAGCTGGCCTCCTCTTGTCCTCTCCCTGAGTCCCTGAGGGGACTCCACAGGGAGACACAGTATCTAGGCAGCAGGCATCAGCCAAGCCAACAAGATCGTTGTTTCTGCCTCCTCTAGAAGAACAGGGCTGTTGGAGAAAGCGTCAATCAGACTAATAACTGAAATGTCATGGCGACTGAGAACCCACAACTGACATTAAAAATTCTGATACTTGATTCCTCAGAAAACAAGGAAATAAATGAACTAAATTTCCAACTCATTTGCTATGAACACAATTAATCTGGTACAAATTCCAGCCTGAGTTCAATCCTTGTTATAGAAAACTTCTTAACTGAAGAGATAATGCCCCAATTGTGGCTCTTAAATTTAATTTTTTACATGGTTATTAAGGGTATCTATATCATATTAAATGCTGTACAGATTTAAGTAATCACCATGGCTATAACATTTTCTACCTTATTCTTGCAAGAACTTGGCCCGGAAGGCAAGGAGTCTCTGGCATCTGAGGTAAATAAGGCACATGACAGTAGCCAATTTGCCTCATATCACACTACCAAGGCAAAGCCCGAACTGGAATCCAAGTCGCCCATTATTTTGACCTAGAAAACAACCTCCTTCCTCATCCTCCTCCACCTGAGACCTACCAAAACATGTCAAAACCCAACAAAATAATAAAAGACCACAACAGATCCATTTTTAAACCAAAGTGACTTAGTCATTTCCCCTTACGGAGTGTTTTATGGATTAATCAGTGCTTTTAGTTTTAATTAAGTGACGTCACGTAATTTTAGAACACTCCAAAGCTCAGAGGAAGAAGACAGTACACAGCACCTGAGATTTCTCAGGTCTTGTTCGGGCATGTGCACTACTCAGGAAGCAGTACAGTATTGTTTGAAGGTGGACTTGGATTGGCTGGGGATGTGTTATTTGGGGGCTCTAGAGCCAAGGAGGCGGGGCTGCTGCCCAAGGACCAAAAGTGCCAGATTTAGGTGTGCCTGATGCCTACAATCCCTATATTTGGGTATCTCTATTTTTCACCTTTCACGGAATACTCAGAAATGTTCTAGATCAACACCCATAAAAATAAAGAACAATTCCAAAAATTAGTTCAATCATATCTTGACTATAGTATTAAAATTACTTAAAATTACATACCTATAAAAAGCTAAGGAAGTACAGAAAGTTTACCCCTTCTCCCAATGACCACAGAAGGCTATGTTAAGCACCGAGTGATCCTCTAGCCCACATCCAAACACTTAATGTGCCAGGCAGTCTACCTTCCTACAGAGGAGACTAGCATTTCTCTTCTCCCTTCAAACATGGATGCACTTATAGTTCAGAAGGACAAATGAAAAGGACACTTTCTTATATGTAATTTGAGAACCTGGTTCCTCTGAAATGCATGCTAAATCGTACTGTGTGTTTCTGCCTAAGCACCATTTGGCAGCTTCTTTGAACACTGTATAAGATAAGTAGTATTGGGCTAAAGAAATCACGCCACTAATAAATGAATTTCTTTGTTTAGATCATCTCAAGCACCAGAAATAGAATATCCCTACTGTAAGGAGAGAAAGCACCAATTTACACTGCCCTTTATGTTCTGTAACTCTACGAATTCTAATTACTCTAAAATAAGCATCTTTTCAGCTAACAGCAATTGCAGTATCAAAATAATCTGTAACTCCCCATGAGCAAAATGCAAACACATCAATAACTAAAAGAGGATGCAGTTCTGAATTAGAATGAAAACTTCCGATGGGAAGATTGGCAACGTAGTATGAAGAAAAAAGAAGCAGAATATATCTGAAAAGTATTTTCACCTGGCTCATGTTTGTAACACAAATCACTACATAAAATCTTTTTCAAACTCACAGAATTCAAAAGACCACAGGGATTAATTAATCCAACTCTCTCATTTTACAAATCAGGAAATTGAGATTCAAAACAGTTAAATGCTTAGTATACAGTCACACAGTTTGGAAGTAGCAGAATCTACTCCCCGCCCCCCCCCCAAAGTCTTCAGACTCCCAGACCTCAGAATTTTTCACTATAAAATATTGCAAAAAAAAAAAAAATATCCAAAATGAGAAATTGGACTAGTATCTACAGTTGAGAACCATGTAAAACACTAATGCATTACCTAGTGAAGAACAAGAATACCGCCAACAATTACCAGTGGGGTGAAAGCTAGCTGAACAAGTGGTAGACAAGAAAGCAGGATGTCATCAATACATAAAACATAAATAATTTCCAATTTCTGTAGTCTTTTAAAATTAACAATTATTTCCCCATAAAAGCTGCTGCCTCGGAAAAATGGACTTTCACTTCCTTTGATTTACTTCCTGGTAGAGAGGAGCACTGTAATCCAGAAATGTTATCAACAAACTCTGAATAATAAAGCATTAATTGTGCCCAGCAGCTAAGATATTCTTTCTGTAACCACCATTTTCCTCTATTTGCCAGGGAACAAGCCCTTCAAACAGGTGTGAAGCCGTTGCACATATGCCTCATACATACACATCGAGAAGTGACAGCAGTTCTGTTGCCAAACGTAAAACTTTCCAGTAAACCATCATGAGCTGGAAGGTTGAAAGAAACATTTTAAAAAGAAGCCAGATACCTCCAGTCATCCTACATATGATTGTAATGTTGAGTCTTGTGTCCATGGTAAAATTTTCTTAAAAGATTTACTTACGAAAAAATATCAGAGAGAAGCAATGACCTAAAAGGTTAATTTTTAAAAATACTTTTTTTCCAATTTTACAGGTTAAAAAATGATGTTTTTCTTTTCATTTTTTGGCTAGTATTAAGACTGAAGAGTTTTTTGTTTGTGATCAGATATACTATTTCTTCTAGGAATTATTTATTTTTATCTTTTCTATTTTTTGTCCATTTTTCTAGTAGGCTGTACTTTGCCAGTTGGTTTGTTTTTATAAGTATCTAGAACATAAATAAAACTGATTAATATAAGCTACTCAAAAAATATTCTGAAACAGTTTAGAATTTCAGTGGCAGAACTCCCATAGTTGCTTTAAAATACATGTTCCTTTGAAATTGCAAATGATTATTGTACACTTAGTTTAATGAGCAAATACCAAAATTTGAATTCCAACTACATTTGCACAACCCAGCATTTGTAATATTGTTAATTTCAACACAGTAAAATGAATTTCTGTAATTAGACAAACACTTTAAGGAAAATAGGATTAAAGCGTTAACATAGGGGATAGAAAGGAAACAGTTATTAATAAGGTATAGAGAGACCATTTTTAATTATGTAATTAGAAAGGCAACACACACACACACAAGTCCACACAGCCCCAGAAATGCTTAAAAAGCCTCAAAAGGAAATCCAAAGGCATTTACTAACAGCCTACAAGTGTGCTGGGCATACATACTACATAGACATATCAAGGGTGAGTCAACCTTTCATTTCTACATGAATATAAGTATGCCCAAAGAATACTGCATCCTACTGATTTGCTTTCGTTTTTTTAACATTTAAGGTCCTTAGTTTGAACCTCTGTGTTTTTATCTCTCCCACTCTCCCACTCTTCACTCAGGCTGAAGCTTTTATCCTTCTGAGATTAAAAAAAAACAAAAACGAAAAAAAAAAAAAAAAGTCTTCATATGACCTACTATTACTACAAATGATAATAGTATTAATAACAATAGTAAGTGCATACATGGCACTTAGGGTATGCCAGGCATGCACTAAATGCTTTACATTCATTAACTGTAAATCTTCATAATAACCCTGTGTAGTAGACACTATTATCTCCATTTTACAAATGAGCAAACTCACGTGAAATGAGACCAAGTAACCTGCTCAAGATGTTGGTAAACAGAGCAAGGATTTGAAATACACACACACACACACACACACACACACACGCACATATTTGAAATAAATATATAAGTATAAATATATATATATATACACACATTTATGTATACATATTTGTAACAAAGTATTTATATAATAATTTGCTTCATTAATAGGATCAATCGCTCCATAATGATGTGCCTACCGATGTTTTAACATAAAATTTGGTCTCTATAGAATTAACAATTCAAAGTGTCCCAGATTAGTGAATATCAAACATCCACTTGGGCCATAGGTGTTATGGAATAAAGGACAGGAAGGAAATAAGAGATTTAGTCCCTGCCCTATTGCTCTGAGAAGTATCTGGGAAGCCAGGCATTTCCTGGCCTAGATAGGATTATGCTCCAGCACTGGCTCAGACCTCCACATTTCACATGCATCAGCAAACCCACACGTGGACAGACTGAGAATAGTAACCAGGTAACCTGTCCAGCTAATCAAGATGTTCTGCGATCAGGAACACCAGTAGATGCATGAGTCATGGACAGAAGGTGGCAAGGCTATGTAGATAAAAAGAAAAGCTATGAAATACTACCATATTGACCTCTTCCATACTGGATGGCACAGTGCCCTGGAGAAATAAATCACCACACTTGAGCATGAAATCAAGGTGGGGAAAAAACAGAGGAAACACAAGAAACATATCCCTGTCAAAAATCCTTTTAAATATCTGCCTAACTGGCTAGTTCAGTGCTGGTGTGAATAACTCCTTTCAAGTTTAGAACAATGTACTACCTCAAAGTTTTTATAACTCAGGATTCCAGATACATTGATAAAGACTGGTATAGATCCGTAAGGAAGTTAATAATAAATTACCAGTAAACTTCATGCTTAAATAATAATCTCTTTGTGGTAAATATATATATACAAATTTTGAAAACAGAGTTCCTCTCTCTTTCCTTTTCCCTTTCTCATTATCTCTCAAAGTGACAGTCCATACAATTAAAGGCTGTTTCTTTGCAAAGTATATGCTTACGTAGTTCTATTCATTCAAGTGATTTATACAGGAAATGATTTTTTACAGGTACTCAAAACTAAAACAGTGCTACACTTTGTCTAGTGTTCAAGGCCACGTTTAATGAAAAACTTTAAATTTAGAAGGAAAAAAAACCCTTTGTACTGAAAAGAGAAGTATTATTAAATTTTAGTATTTACCTGATTTATTAACTTTTCCTTGTATATTTCTTTTCATAATTTGTGTTCTGGCTAAAGGAGGAAGACGAAACAAACGTCCTTTTGTTTACAGCTTTAAAAAGGTCATAAATAACAAAAGAATACACATATATTGATGACTCTATCTTTTCCCATCCACATTCATTTAACAGGTTGCTACTAAAATGTCACTGTTGGTAACAATCAGAGTTTAACTATTTACAAATGTTCTTTTAACCCAATTTCCTTCAGGGATAAGTAATTAGTACAATCCAGTTAAGACTGTTTCTAAAATATGTGCATACTATGACAGAAATGTCACTTACAGGCTCCCTGATGCATTTCAAATCTGCTCTGCAATGTGGGATATCCATCACCCCGGGCACACTATAAATCACTGAAGAATGATACAAAATAAGAACTGTGATTTACATAACTTGAAATCACTGAAACAGATAAAATTCAAACATATATACACAAGTGTAAATGGAGAAATTTGTAAGCATCTATCCAGAAGGCTGCTTATGATAACTAATAAAACTAACAAACTTTTAGAGCCAGAGAACAAAGTGTTGTAGGAATGACTGTAATCACAGAGGTCCTAACGCAAACAAACAATGTTGATTCCCCTGGAGTATCCTGTCTGCGAGTAGGTTCAACTGGTAAAACTCAGTTTGTGGGCTAGGAAATCTCTCCAGTTATTTGTTGTGTTATATTTCACCTTTGGGTTCTACCACTCAAGAGAAGTTATCAAAAACCATTTTGGGGGGAAGGGGAATCACACATTTAAAAATATGTGTCTCCGTTATACTTGAAACTCTCTTTCCAGTGTCACTGCCTTTTAGACCACACAATTCAGGTGCATTTCTAGATAGCTCAGCCCTAACACAGAAAGAGAGGGGGTAAAAGGAGGTATTTGTGAGATACTTAGATGACAGTTCAAACTTCTACAATGCTTATGCTTTAAGCTATTTTTATCTTGTCATTTTGTTTTCTCTCACAAACAGCAAAGGAGCTTAGCTCTTACTCAGCCCTACATTTTTTAAAATCTTGACTTATGGGACAAAAGACATTATCAAGATTCCACTCTACTGAAGACCAGAGTTTTGTAAGGGCACACAGGGGCGAGGGTGAGGAGGAGGGGTAGAGATTCTCCAAGTGAAAATAATGTCTGCCCTAATAGGGATTGGACACAATCCCCCATCTTAGTCACAGCAGCACCAAAATCCAAACTCCCAATTTTGCCAGGGGCTTAGACTGAAAACCTGGTGTCTCTAGTTCAGTCTAACCTGATCATATGTAACTTTTGATCTAATCTTATAATACTAAAATGTCTAACTACTGCTTTCTTTCCTACCTAGTCTCTCTACTAATATTTATGACTTATTTGGGATATTTGACTATATTTTGTAAATTTAGGTCATACATTTGGAAAAACTGACAGCATTTTTTATACCACAGCACTATGCTTAAAATTCACATAAGCTATCACATTTTAATAGACATGGTTAACTCAAACTTACATTATAACACATATTTTCTTCAAAATATGTATTATTATTTCAATCAAAATAATAATAGCCTACATGTCTATAATTCCTATGGTTACTAAGTACTCTAAGATATTTTTCCCATTTATCTCTCTCACAACATCCTGGTGAGGTAATTGATATTATCCTCATTTTTCCAGATTAGAAAACTGAAGTTCAGAAAGCTTAAATCCCTTGTTCAAGGTCACAGAGCTAGTTAGAGAACTTGGCAGTGTATAAAACCAATTTGTCTAATCCTAACTGTAGTATTATTTTCATAATAATTCTCCTTCAATCAAAATAAAAGTGTTTCAACTAAAGCAAGATGTCACTGCCACAGTTTTTTAAAGCTTTTCAATTACCTAAAAAAAAGTATATAAAAACTCAATTTATTGAAAAATAATTTTTAAAATAAGTACCAGTTACTTTTGCAATAATCCACCATTATGAATGCTTAAATAATGCCCCCTTCAAGTACACTAAACAAAATGCTCGTGTGTGTTTGTGTGTGTGTGTGTGTGTACCTGCACACATGTGCACAGACTCAAAGGGATTTCTATGCCATTATCCTAAGGATTAAAAAAAAAACCAATAACAACACAGCTCTGCACTTGGAATGTTAAAAGCAGATCCTGGGGCAATCAATCCATTGATAAACAACCTCTAAAATATAAAAGACTACACAATGTGATATGGCAAATAAAAATTAGGATAAGATGTATTTCCAGGTCATAAGGAGTTTATAATCTAGTGAGAGGACAAGGAATCAATACAACATCATCATCATCACCATCATCATATTAGCGATCATATTAATATTAACATTCATTTATTGAACACCTATGATGTGTTAGGCCACTGCTGGCCAACAGAAATGTATTTTGAGCCATATGTTTAATTTTAAATTTTTTAGTAGCCAAATTTTCAAAAGTTAAAAAGAAATAGGCAAAAGTTATTTTTTAATAAATGTATTTAACTGAATATATCCAAAATGTTATATCAATATGTTAATAAAAATTATTAATGATGTTACACATTCTTTTTTGTATTTAAGTCTTCAAAATCTGTTATTTTACACTTACAACACATCGCAATTTAGACCTAAATTTTCTTCAGCAGCACTTGATCTGTATTTAGATTTCATAAAAATGATAATCGAGAAAGGAGATTCACATATCAAGGTTGTATCAAATATACCTAAAAGTCTTCCAAAAACTGAATGCCAAAAAAAAAAAAAAAATCATTTCTCTTTAATATTCATTATATACATGTGGGCACCTGGATGGCTCAGTCAGTTGAGCGTCTGACTCTTGATTTCAGCTCAAGTCATGATCTCTTGGGGTCCTGGGATCAAGCACCACATCCGGCTCCTCGCTCAGTGGGAAGTCTGCTTGCGGATACTCTCTCCCTCTCCCTCTTCCTCTGCCCCTCCCCCTGCTCACATTCTCTTTCTCTCAAATAAATAAATAAATCTATAAAAAAATGCATAAAATATATTCATCACATACGTTGGCACTACTGGTTCACTTTAAAAAAAAACTGATTTGACTTTGGAGCAAAAGATTATCAGGTTAAAATCTGTATCTATTCAAGTTAACTCACTCTTATGTCAAGTATTAACAGTGAATCCAAATAAGTATTTGCATACACGGAAAGCAACTCTACTAGTGTTCTTCAAATTTTCTTTCTAGATTTTATAGCCAGTTTATGTAATGCTATTAATAATTAAAATCTTCTACATATTGATTCATGTTAAAAAATGTATAAAGTCATATTATTGATTTATACTATAAAAAATAAATTTTAATATGAATTCTCACACCTCTCTACCTAGGTCACAAATAAACTTTTCCTTTCCTTAGAGCTTCAAATTTAGCTCATTTATAAGCAGTGTGATAAGACTGAGAAAACATAAATCACACTGCCATGTTTTCTTTATAATTACTGAATATTTGGCAAGCATCCCATTTGTTTCAAGAAAAGGAAAAAAAATCTTATATTGGGGTAAATATTACAGAAATCTTTGCAAAACTGTAAAACCATGATTCCACCATGAGTGCTGGCAAAAAGCACAAGATCACTGCCTTCACTGTCCTCTATTTCCTTCAACTATTCTATAAACTGGCAATGACTCATATATTTGAATGTATAGACTGAAAAATTTTAACTATGGTATGACACCTTTTAAGTCTGCTTCAAAATATAGGGGAATGAAGCAATAAAAGAAACATCAGTCTTTTATTTTAAAATTCTAATAAATGTAAATATTTCACCTACCATGACTGGAATCATATGTATTGTGAAAGAAATTAAAATACTTTCATATCCACCTGAAATTCTTCTTTGACATACAGAACATTCAAAATTATGTATGTTACAAATTTGGTATTTCTCACCACAAATTTACATCATTTCTTTGTAAATTTTTAACTCCTTTGGAAAAAAGGATATCCACAGTAGTAACTAGGCAGTAACTCATATATCATACAACTTGTCTAAAGATAAAGAAAAGCACTTGAAATTTTTCAAATTTCAAATCAATTCATCTTTCATGCTGTTAGACTGACCTTGTATTCTACAGGCAACTGATGATTTAATTAAATATCATTAAAGTTTTATATATATTTTTTGTCTTTTCTCATAATTTTCTAACAAAACATCAGTAACAAATTATTTATTTTGCTATCTCTCCACCTAAAATTGGTTTCCTCTTTTGTAAATTAACCCAAGCCATTTTATAAGCATCCAAAGTGACAAGTTCACAGCCTATTAAAATTTTTAAATGTATTGGATATTTAATTCAGATTTCCGGCAACATTAATTCTTTTTTGATCTTTGAAGGAAACTTCAAATTTTCTATGGATTTATTTTAAATATCTCTTTATATTACCCACTTAATTTTCTTTAAATTTTTTTACATAACAGTTTTTCTGTTTTGCTCCAGCGGAGCATATTACAAATTAATCATGGAATTTCCAGTCTCTTTATGTCTTCATTGCTCTGATCATAGTACTAGTTTCTGTGTCCGCATTCAATTCTGTGGCAGTAATGTGTCTTTGTTTTAAATTCTAAAATTGGCCTATACTTATTTTAACTGGAAAAAAATTATATTTTAGTTAAAAATTATAAACATTTCAATTTAATTACCAATGACAAGGTACACGTATCCCTGTAAGTCCTGCTGGCTGCATAAAATACTCCAATAAATGCACTACTATGTCAGATAGGACACAGAAAAAAAATCATTCTGAGTGAATAATTAGTTGACATCAACAAAATCGGTGGTGTGTTTAAGTGAGAAATACACCAGTTAAACTGAAATGTAATCCTACCAAGAGAGTTGTGTTTAATAGAAATATGTTTTATATTGCTTCCATTTTAAAAATTCATTTCCTCAGTCCTGTTATCCACACCTTAATTGTTCAATAGCCACAGATGGCTTATGGCTACAATTCTGGACAGTATTGTGATAGGTTGTGTTTTCAGCAGTTTACATTTATTAAATTATGTAATTCCCACAACAACTCCTTAAAGTATTTACTCTAATTAACCCCCATTACAGACAATGAAACTCAGGCAGAAGCAATTAAGTAACTTACCCAAAGTCATACAGCTATTAACCAGGGAGCCTGGGATTTAGACCCAGACAGTCTGACTCCAGAGACTCTTGCCCACTATCCCACACTGTCCAAAGTTCAACAGAGGCACAGAATTTAATGAAAGATGACACAAGAGGTGCAAGGTGTTTTAAAAATACAAATCAAACTACTTGGCAATTAGAAGGAGGGAGTCAAGACAGATAGGAAGGCATTGTGAACAGGAGAAAGACTTGAGCTTAAAGAAACATACTGACAAAAAGGAAAAGCAATTTGGTGTAAGGAGGAGTGGCTGAGAAGTGTGAGCATAAGGCTACTTGTCCTGAATGGATAAAAGATGAGCAACTGCAATAGATAAACAATGACTCCCAAAGGCATAGCCCTGTCCTAATCACTGCAATCTAGGAATGTTAGTTACCTTCTATCAAAAAAGTCATGGCAACTGTGATTAAGGATCTTGAGATGGGAAGATTATTTTGGATTATCTGGGTGGGCCCTAAATCCAGTCACAAGCATCCCTGTAAGAGGCAGGCACAGAAAGATTTCACACAGACAGAAGAGGAGGAGGCCCTGTGACCAGAGAAACCGACTGAATTGATGCAGCCACTAGTCAAGGGATGCCAGCAACTGCCAGAAGCTAGAAGAGCAAGGAATGGATTCTCCTCTAGAGCCTCTGGAGGGAGCACAGCCCTACCCACACCTGATTTTGGAATTCTGGCCTCCAAAACTATGAGACAATAAATCTGTTGTTTTAAGCCACCCAGTTTGCAATATGCTACAGCAACCCCTATGAAGTTACTTCAGGATTTCTCAAAACCTTGAGCATGCAAATGTACTTTATGAATCAGCAAGAGGGGAACCAAGGAAGCAGTGTTTTCCAGTTTTTTCATGACAGAATCCCCACTCCCCTGAGGCTCCGGAGGGCTGGTGGTAATGGAGAGAGAACCTATTAACATCTGGCAGGCCTAGAGTTTTACTAACAAGGTCTGGGAAGTCCTGAGCCAGGACACATTCTAGAAGGCAGTGATTTAGGCAAGTAAGTATGAGCTATATTCAAACAACAATACAAAAAATTAAAGGTTTTTGAGAAACCATTTGGGGTGAGAAATCTAGCACATTATGAACCTGGGTTCCAGGTGACTTCCAAGGGGCAGAAAACATGGCTTTGGGAGATAGAACAGGTAACCAGTTGGGCTAACCAGCTCAGTTAACAACAGAGTAAGCTGTATTGCACTCTAGATGAAACCAGCACCTCTAGGAAGTGTTTCAAGTCTTATGAGGGACACCGATAAGCTAAAGCAGCTTCAGAGGGTGATAAATGAGAAATGGCATTAAAGAACAAAAGTGTTGTTCCCAGAAAACAACAGTCAAAGGAGAAGCAAAATAACAGTAACTTCAAGTAACTAAAGGACTAAAATAAAAGAGAACAAAATGAACTACAAAGCCAAAAATTAAATACCCAAGGGGAGTGGGATCAGGCTCAGCACGAAGCCCTCCATGGATGCTGGCATTAAAAAGCTCCTGGTTGATCTGGATACTCTCGTAGAGACTGGGTGGCCGGTAATCTGACTGCTGTAGGAGGACAAAATCCACTGGGCTAGGAAGTTGGCCCACAAATAAATAAGCTTCCTCCAACACTAAGATTCTATGCCCCAAACTGGCCACAGACCTGTTTGTCACATCCACATGTATAGCTGGAATAATAAGTGAATAAAAAAATATTGTGTTAAGCTTGGGGTGAAATTCAAAATATTTCATAACTTGTAGCATAGGCACTAACCCACCAGAATGGTTGCCAGCTTATGTGCCCATAAGTGAGTACCCGTCAGATGAATTTTAGCTTTCATAAAACTTTGACAAGTGCCCTAGAGTTGAATATGGATTTTGAGCAGGCAGGAATACAGGGGGAAGAGGAAAAAATTAACACCACTTAAAAACTGTTTGTTTGAATTGACAATAGGTCCCTGGGCTTAGGAAACCACAAGATGGAAGGGAAAGATGACCAGGTAGGCTGGAAGCCACTCTCTATCTACTGGAAATCCGACCACAAACTCCCGGCAGCTGCACTCAGGGCCCAGCAGCAATACACTTGGCACCAGGGCCTCCAAGTGTCCTCTTGGCACCTTCCGCAAACACTGCTTCCATGCCAGGAAGTCTGGGTTTAGTTTTGGTTCCATTCTCTGTCTCTGTCTCCCTCTCCCTTCTTTTCCCTTACCCCCCTAGCATAAATGTGGGTCCCACTGGTTTCAGGCTAATAATATCCACTCAGCAACAACTGTCTAATAGGTTAACGCCCAACAATGGGCACTTGTATTTTCTTATAAGGTGGAGGTAAATTATGGCACTTGAACAAAGACCTTATTATCTAAATTTTACTGCATGTTTACTACAAGCCAGTTTCAATTTTATGTTTTCGTCTCTAGGCCCTAAGACAAAGGGGAGAGAAAGTTCATTTTCATATTTGAAGGAGTTATTTTCTAAATATATAACAATGTCAGGCTAAAAACAGGACTTGTTACATGTTGAATTGTGTCCCCATAAATATTCATATTTGAAAGTCTTCAACCCCTAGTATTTCAGAATGTGACTTTATTTGGAAACAGGGTCACTGCAGATGAAATTAGTTAAGATGAGGTCATACCAGAGTAGGGTGGGCCCTAATCTGACTGGTGTTCTTCATAAAAAGGAGAATTTTAGACAGAGGTACACACAAGGAAAACATTATGTGACGATGAAGACAGAGGATAGGGGTGATGCTCACACAAGCCAAGGGATGCCAAATATACCAAGAAACCACCAAAAGCAAGGGGAGAGGCCTGGAATAGATTCTCCCTCACGGCCCTCAGAAGGAACCAACTACCTTGCTGACACCTCAATCATAGACAGCTAACTTCCAGAACTATGAGAAAATAAATTTCTGTTGTTTAAATCATCTGACCTATGGTACTTTGTTATAACAGCCCTAGGAAACTAATACAGGACTCGAAAGTATTAAGGAGTGCACACAAAAGGTCAGACAGGCCCGGTGGTGGGGGGGGAGGTCAGAGGAAAGTTTCTGCTCTTTGTGCTTCTAGTTGACTGTCAGGAATTACCAGGTTCAAAGCCAACCCCGTCCTCCTTCCCAGTGCTTCGCCTGCCAGCCACACTGACCTTCCTTGGGCTCCATAAGCTGTACTTCCTGAGCGTCACAGAGACTGCTCCCTCTTCCTCAATTCCCTTGACTACCCTGTCACTCATTGTCCACCTATGTGGACTCCCATAATTCTAGATGTCGGTTTGACCATTGTTTCTTCAGAAAATCCTTCCTGATGTGCTCCACCCTGACTGAATTAGAACCTCTACATGTTAGAAACACTCAAAGCACACAGCTCTTTCCTTCATAGCTCCTGTCGCATGACTCATTATATGTCAGTGACAATGGATTATGTGCCTTCACTACTGGACTACAGGATCCATGAGGACAGAACCACAGCCACTTTGCTCATCATGACCTAGGACACTGATAGGTAGTTGGAACACAACACCTATTTGCTCAATAAAGTAAAATCCCACAGGACATGCCAATGCCCTGTCTGCAACTTACATATCAAAGTTGTCTTATCGATCAGCTTGGACTTCTTGTCTTAAAACATGAAATACACAAACAGACTCTCATCTCCCACGCTGCCAGTGGAGGAGCACTACTGACTATTTCTACAGTGTAGCATGAGCCCTCCCTCAGGGTACCTCTCAGATTCTCAGCTGCCATCCACTTCTCCCCACCACATTGGGCACTGCTTTGGTCTTCCTGCCCCCAATACTTAAGCCATCGTACACCTAGAACACCAAGGTAAAGAGGCTGTGCTACTCCCACAACTAAACTTCTCCAATGAAACGTAAGCAGAAAGCCAATACATAACACAAAAGGGATTACCACAAAACTATCTGGTTTCAAGGTCAGAGGAGTTATGGAGGGATGTGGAAAAGGACAGAGCCCCTCCCATACACTTTGCCTCCCATTCCTCTCTGTCACACCCTCTACCTCCAGCCAAACTTCAGGCACCTCCAGGCAACCTGAGGCTCTTCAAAACACAGTTTAGAAACCACCAGCCCAGTCTACGGCCATACCACCCTGAACGCGCCCGATCTCGTTTGATCTTGGAAGCTAAGCAGGGTCGGGCCTGGTTAGAACTTGGATGGGAGGGGCGCCTGGGTGGCACAGCGGTTAAGCGTCTGCCTTCGGCTCAGGGCGTGATCCCGGCGTTATGGGATCGAGTCCCACATCAGGCTCCGCTATGAGCCTGCTTCTTCCTCTCCCACTCCCCCTACTTGTGTTCCCTCTCTCGCTGGCTGTCTCTATCTCTGTCGAATAAATAAATAAAATCTTAAAAAAAAAAAAAAAAAAAAAAGAACTTGGATGGGAGAAACCACCAGCCCATCTGATTAAACTTACATTTTCTAATAAAGAAGTCAAAGCTCTCAATTAACTATCACCTCCATTCCCAAAAGCCTAACCAAATAAAAGTATATACTTTTAATGTGGGCATTTCATACCCTGGTTCCAATCTTCCTTGTCATGTGTATTTTTTCACTCACTCACTCATTCATTCATTCGTCAAGTATATGCTGATGTTCCAAAAGGAGGGTTACAGAGACAAGCCTTACCTTTCAAGACATGAAAATACAGTAGATGAGAGAGTTGGGTCTATCAATGCATATAATAATAGTAACAGTAATAAAAATAACAGGCAATATTTATCATGGGGGCAGAATTGGTAGAAATATTCTGTAAGCATTAGCGTTCTGAGCAACCCTATTGGTAGGGTCGGATTATTATCCCAGTTTTAAGAATGAGAAAACTGGGGGTGCCTGGGTGGCGCAGTCGTTAAGCGTCTACCTTCGGTTCAGGGTGTGATCCTGGCATTCTGGGATCGAGCCCCACATCAGGCTCCTCTGCTGGAAGCCTGCTTCTTCCTCTCCCACTCCCCCTGCTTGTGTTTCCTCTCTCACTGGCTGTCTGTCTCTGTCAAATAAATAAATAAAAATCTTTAAAAAAAAAAAAAAAGAATGAGGAAACTTGAGTCTTGAGGAGGTGAGGTCAGGTCCTACAGCTAGAAAGAAGCAAAGTGTAGATTAAAAATCAGATATTTTTGACTATGTTGAAGAGATATCTGCATCCCCATGTTCATAGCAACATTATTTATCATAGCCATGACATGGAAACAACCTAAGTGTCATGAACAGATGAATGGATAAAAAAGTTGTGATGTACATATACAGACATATATATAAATACTATTCAGCTGCAGAAACGTATGATTTCAGTCATCTGTGGAATCGAAAGAAAGAAAGAAAGAAAGAGAAAAAAACTAATCAAGAAAGATGAAAGGGACACCTGGGTGGCTCAGTCAGTTAAGCATCTGCCTTCAGCTCAGGTCATGATCCCCGGGTCCTGGGATCAAGTTCCGCATCAGGCTCCTTGCTTATCAGGGCGTCTGCTTCTCCCTCTGCCTGCCACCCCCCCCCCGCTTGTGTTCTCGTTCTCTCTCTCTCTCTGACAAATAAATAAAAATTAAAAAAGAAAGAGAGAGAGAGAGAGGGAGAGAGAGGAGGGAGGGGATGAGATTTATGGTTCCCAAAGGCAGGGGAGAGGGATGATTAGAGGAAGGTGGTCAAAAGGTAGAAACTTCCAGTTATGAGATAAATAAGTACTAGGAATGTAATGTACAACATAATGACTACAGTTAACACTGCCACATGGTATATATAAAAGTTGTTAAGAAAGGAAATCCTAGTGCTTCTCATCACAAAGAAAAAAAAACATTTTTGTACATATATGAGATGATGTATGTTAACTAAACTTATCGCAGTAATTACTTCACAATATAACTCAAATCATTA
The DNA here is from genome assembly GCF_017311325.1 of Ursus maritimus. Lineage (NCBI taxonomy): Eukaryota > Metazoa > Chordata > Mammalia > Carnivora > Ursidae > Ursus > Ursus maritimus. The sequence continues at coordinate 13,991,204 of NW_024425564.1, forward strand.
TGTTGTACACTTTAAACTTATACAGTGCTGTATATCAATTTTATCTCAATAAAATGGGAAAAAATCAGATGTTTTATTATCTTTTACATGATGGTCAGTTAGGTGCAACCATGGGAGAGGCTCAGAAAAAGTTTATTATATTCACAAGTTCTAGAAACAAGGAGGCACAGCATACCAAGTAAAGCCATAATGGGGAAACCTCAGGGTGGTCAGGAGTTAGAAACCAAAAGCAAGGGAAAAGACAAGGTCAGCGCCTTTATTGGGGTTTCCAAGGGAAAGGCAAGGCAGGAGGGCAGGGCAGTTTCAGTTTGGTAGTCTGAATAATTTGGCAGGCTCTAAGCTACAGGAGTGGTCCCTAGATGCCTGACACCTAGCCCTGGGATGACTAAGGCAGAGGAATATTGTCTGTTGGGGTGTAAGGGCCCAATTGGAGGAGGTATGGCTCTGGATTGGTTAGTTTGATATCAAAGGCATGCTCCCAGCTGGGCCCTTTGCTATCTCTATTGGCTGGCCCCAGAGGAGGCAGCCCGTCCCAAACCAGAAAGACTTTTAAGATACTGAAACATCATAACATACAGAAAATTTTAAATATGAACAATTAACCAAATTATGTGACTTCAAACCTTCCAACCCCTGTGCTTGCTGCATCCCCAATGCAGCAATGGTGTGACACTAAGACCAGGGACAAAGCATAGGCCCTAGTAAGGAACAGGATGACATACCTAGAAGGTTAGAAAAAGCTCCCCAGAGAAGGCAGTGCTTAAAGTGGGTAATAAAGCAGGAGTAGGAACTTGCAAAAGGATAAAAATGGAAGACAGGCTTTCTAATAAAAGAGACTAACCCATGAAAAGGCAAGCTGGCCAATCCAGTCAGCTAAAAGTGTCTGGCTATTGCTAGAGCCAGGGTCCTGGAAGAGCCCAGAAGAGGGAGGGTGGAGATGAGGGCAAGCACCCTGTCTGAAAGGGTCACTAGCACCAGGGCAAGAATCTTCAATTTTCAATGAGGGGTATAAAGAAATATGAATAGATCTGCATTTTAGTTCACCTTCTCAAAAGCTTATTAAGTACAATTATAGTCTAAGCACACATATAACAGAAAAGTTGAATGCCCAGAATATATGTAAGTCCTAAATATCATATTAGAAAAGACAACCCAATAAAAATACTGGCAAATGCAAGAACTGGTATATTCGAGAAGAAACACAAATTGCCAGTAATCACATGAAAGATGCTCAGTCTTCATTAGTAATCAGGGAAATGCAAATTAAAACCACAATGAGGTAATATTCTACACCCACTAGATTAGCCAAAGTTTAAAAATTTATCAAAATCAATTATCAGCAAAGATATGTTAGCAATATCTTTTTTGTATTTGTATACACTCCTGGTGGGAATAAAAATCAGTAAAACCCTTTACAAGACAGCAGTCAATTATATTCCAATGTTGAAGTCGCTCATACTCTAAGATGTAGGATACACCCTAGAGAGACTCCTGTTCATGACACAGAAAAAATCTTCACAGAAGCATTATTTATAAAAGTAAGAAATGGAAACAATTCATATGACCAGTAACAGGAAAACTGATAACTGTGGTATACTTAGAAAAATGAATGTTACACAGTAGTGGGAATGAATCAAGCGTATTTATTCACCTCAAAGTTGATAAATCTTATAAACAATGTTGAATGAAAAATATATACAATAATAGCATGGCATGCCCTTTATAAATTAAAAAACATACAAAACTAAACAATATAATACTTAGTAACTATTCATGTATGATAAAACCCTAAAGAAAAGCTAGAGATTAGGCAAATGTCATGATCCTGGTTACCTCTGGGGCTTAACAGAAAAGAAGAGACAGGGAGCTTTCATTAGGATTTCACTATTTTTTCAAGTTAAGTGGTAGATTCATTTCCTTACTACGCTTCATAAATTACTTTGATATTACATATTACTTTGCATAATATAAGCATTTCCTAATTAAAAATAAATAACAATAAAGTACATGGCATAGAACAGGCCCTTAAGAAATTATAAAGATTATTCCTTAAAATGGAAGGGCTTAGAACATGTGAACAGGCTGAGATAGGGGGATAATGGAGAAAGACGGATGAATGAACAGAATGGAAGAATAACTGGCATGCCCAGGAAGGGAAAAGGCTCAAGAGCAATTAGAGAAGGCCTGGTCTAAACAGGAAGGACAATGGCTCCCAAAGCTGGGGAGAAGGATGGGTGCAGATGGAGATAATTTAGTCCTGGAAAGAGAAGGATGTTTCAGGAACTAAAAAGAGTCAAAGACAGTATTTTAGAACAAAGAGAAAAATAAGACATTCAAAAAATTCTTTAGTTTTGATGAAACCTAATAAAAGTTACCAGTTGGCCAAACTGCAAAAGTGATGCTCTGAAACAAATCATGAAGATAATCAAGAGAGTAATCCTTTACCCTCCAATACAGCAGACTCTGCCAAGATTAGAAAACCAATCTCTCACACACACGCATTCAGAGCCCCTAATTTCAGCGGCACGTGACACTGATTGCTAGCCCAGAAGAGATGCATGAGATACTGAACTTAAAGTTTCCAATGACTTGGCCCAAAAGTATTAGGATATTTTGATAATATTCCAAAGGGGGGAGAAAAGACCTAGACATCAGATTTGTTATAACTTTGAAACTCTAGAATTAATTATCTTAGTCTTACATTAAAAACCTTGAAAACCTCTGCATCATTCTCAGGTCATCACTTTGGAGTCACCTACATTTGTAAGTTATCCCTCCCCTCTCCACATAGATGCACGCTTTCACCATCTACCTAGTGAGAGTATCAGTGACCTCGTACTCTTCACAGACATTCAACTCTTAACGGGATGCTTACAAAGACCATGCTACAAAACACAGAGCTTTTCTGTCAGATTTTCAAAAAACTATAAAAGATGTATCCAATCCTAGTAAATCTTCAGAGAAATTCCCTTGAGTATACTAGATAATTCAGCAACTTAGAAACTAAAAGTAGTTGCATTTCGTGCATAATGAAATAGATGTGTTGCTGACAAGACGTCTTAACAAAATATTTATGTATTGACTCACATTTGAAATATGTTAGTGGTATTCCCTATTTAAAAGAATCCTGTGTAAAAGCCTCTGTGAAGGTTGTTGTAAAGTAGACATTCTCAAAGTGGGGCACCCATACCATAGAACTAAGCTCCCTGTTTTGGTCCAGTGTTTTGAAACACATTTTTACTATTCCTGGAAGCACTTGCACATTTTTGTCAGATGTTGAGTGAGCAACAGGGTAAATAACATTTCAAAAGCATTTTTAGAGCAGTAAAACCTTAAGTTCCTTGCTAAAGGGGCTGTTCCAAAATAAATTAAATGCTGGTGTGACTAAGCCGAGTGTGGTAAATTCTGATTTGTAGTGTGAAAACCTCCAGTTAATAGATCTATTCAGTGACTCAACACACACTTCGAAGTCATAAGTAGGGCAGCAGAGTATAAATACAAGACTTAAAAGCATCCTCCAGGTCTGTGTTCACATCTAAGGAGCTGGTGGTTGAAAGCAGGGTTTCTCAAAGACCTGCTGTCACACTTTGGCATGCTGCATCAGTTTTGTGAAAGAGGTAGAGTTTAGGGAGCTGTGCTTCACACAAAAAACCCAAAGCTGACTACGTCCATGGGAGCGACATCCGCGGGTGTGTAGAAATACAGTGGAAAAGAAGGTAAGAAATCACTCATGTGTGTTACACTGAAACCCTCAGGTGCAACACCGAAGGTACTGCGGGCACACGGGGCTCCACAGCACCTTCGAAACAGTTATGAATCATAAAATTAGACTTGGAGAGGGCCTTACAGATCAATTAAATCTAATTACTTCACACCAGTAAGGAAACCAAGACCTTAATAATCTAAGATACAGAAAGCTTTAAAAAACAAGAAAACAACCCTGTTCTTTTGCTTGCCCAAGGTTGTCTCAAACAGTTTAAGGAGTTAACCTGATTTTATCTTGGAGTAATTAACAGAGAAAAGGTAGATAATTATTTTCTTATTAATTGGGAAAAATCACTGAAGAGCCAGCCAGTGCTTTGGTTTGAAGAGATAATCACTTTAGTTGACTTCATTAAAATGTATTAAAGACAAGATGTTTACCCTTTGATTTATTAACAAAACTGCTACCAAGTTTTGGATCACTTAACGTGTTTCCTTCTGTTTGGAAATCTAATAGGTGGACGATATGAACAGCACAAAACTCCAATGAAGAGGCATGCACAATGAACATGCACATAAGGATTATGTAAGGTGTGCACCACGAAATGGCTTTTTCAGTCACCTGAATTTAGGTCCTTTAAAGAAAATAGGCAGTGCAAAGTAGAGCAGCTGTCCCAACACAAGCAGAAATGGAGCTGAAAATATTCCCACGCCAGTTCTCCTGAATCCAGTCTATTTTATGCTCTTGCGTGGATTCAAGGAAACAGAACTACTATTTAAAAGTACATTTACAAAGAAGCCTTTAAAAAGCGTCAAAATAAATTACTTTGAAGTGTTTTTCACCAACACGCCTCCAGCTTTCCCTTCTTTTCCTATTTGCCGTTCCACAGAACCCAACTGTGACTATATTTAACTGACTTTACAAGCTGTGGGGAGATTGAGTACACAAGGCAGGTCCCAACTGGAGCTGTGTGCATTAACTAGGTCCCAAGGTTTTTTGGTTTGGGAGTTTTCTTTTTCTTTTTTTTTTTTAAGTGTCTTAAAATTACCTTATATCCTGGAAACAAGAAATACTTAGAAGACCCTCTTCTCGGTTTGCTATGTAGACTCAGCCCTGAAATTTACTTTTTAGTAATAAGAACAAGATGCTCAAGGCAAACGCTGTCAGGACACAGTATTCCTCACCAAAAGTTTGTATTGTATTATTTCTGCCAGAAAAGCCCATTCCATCTGTACATATCACTATCACTAGAAATACTTCTCAAATGATTTTCTTTTAGAAACAGGTATATAAAGATTAATAGTATTAGGAAGTACTAGAATTGATAACAAAATCAAAACTTCCCACAGAGGTGAAGTAAAGTAATAATTTCACTGAATTGGATCCCTCGCTCTAAAGTCTACTTCTCCGAACAACACAAACGCTCTCCATAGAATTCTCGACATGGATTCCAGCATGCAACTGGCTCTACCAATTATTATGTTGTCCTATGGCTTTAGTTTCCTTATCTGTAACTTGAACTTTAAAATAATCTCTGAAACTATTTCCACCTATAAGAAGTTTCAGGTTAGCAATTCACAATAATTGAAACTAAATCATATTCAACAGACTGGCTGTTTCTGCAAAATTCGTAGGTATTTGGCCATATATTGAGCTCTAATCACTCAGTAAGTTTACAAGTGCTATAGTTAGCTGATATTTGTAAGTGTATCAATATCCCTTTAATTATTATGTGATACCTAATATAAGTTATCTCTTTCCATTCCACAATTAGACCACAGTTAAAGTTCACAGCTTCCAACTAGTTTGACTACTTAGCAATTTTGAATATGAATATAATTGGACTACCTTTACATTAGCAAATTTCCCTTAGAGATGCCTGAATTATTAGTGATACATTATGATGTACTGAGAATTTATTTTTATGTCTTTGTCTATAAGGAGTATTTATCTTAACAATATTTAATTTTATTTTTATTGAAGGTCCCCAAAGGGAAGTGTAACTTTCAAAAATAGTTCTGTTGTGTAAATATGAATGAGTCAGAGTGAATTCTGAGTAAATAGAGTTTATAGTAAATGTGCAGGATAACCATTTGTTGGCTATATAATCTTGTGCAAGTAAGCTGCATTTCTTTGAGACTATAAAACTGGGAGGATGAATTCTTACAATCAGTATATACGATAATGTATAAAAGCTCTTATTGCATTCTCTTGCTTACAATAATCTTCAGTATTATTATTACCTGTATTATTAATAAGAATTGCTAATAACAAAATACATAGAAAACCACTTGTGATCTATGGAAATGTATGTATATTATTAACTAAAACTGAATTTTCCAAATTTCAATCTCTCAATTCTTTAAAAGCTTCATGACATTTACGTAGTGTTCTTTACTTTTTTCTGTAAATCTTATGATGTCTTTTTTGTTTTCTGTTTTGGGCTTTTGTGCATTTTGCTGTGTCTTTAACCTCGCTCTAAGCAAATATCATCAACAGACTCACACGTTAGAAATACGGTAAATAAATTTTTCCTAAGTATAAAACTACTGATTTCAAATGTACTCCTTAAAATATTTCATGTTATCTTACCAACAGTTTTGAGACACACGGATCTAAACTGTCATTTGCTAATCTGTGCTAGATTTCCAAATTAAAGTTCATGTATTCTGATAGGAACTCAACCATTCTTAAGGGTCATACACAAGCTGACAGATCAATGTCATAAACATAGGCGTTTCTCTAACAAGAAAATATCAATTTTGTAAACAAATACCTAAATTCCTATTTTTATCTCCTTATAATTTGGCCTTATTTCTTTAAGAATGGTATTTAAAAGTCCCTTTATTAAACAGAAAACTATATTTAAGAGTACCTTCCTAAAAATGCTGTTTTTAATCAAATGCATTAAGGGAGTTTAATGGTCAATTTGCTTCCTGCTACTAGTGAATGCAACTAAATGAGAAAAAAGAAGATAAAAACTGTCATTTTGCAGATGATGTAACTAAAAAACAAGGATCTATTAAGCTACTTGGTTACAAAATTACTGTTAAAAAATCAAGAGTTTTCCATTTAAAAATAATACTATGTAAGAAAAGTACACTGGGGTAATAAATCCTATTTACACTAGCAACAAAATTTAAATACCTAAAAACAGGATTAACAAAATATTAATAGAAATCACATAAAGAAAACTTTAAGCTCTTCAAAGCTGTAAAAACAGAAGGTATTTTAAAATACTGAAAGACAATCCTTGCTTTTGGATTAGAAGATTCAACATTATGAAGACAATCCATTGAACCCTAATTAACCTTAAATTTGATTCAATGCCAAGCGATAGGATTTTAGACAGAAGGTGACAAAGTTATATGTTAGTCAAATAAATACATAAGAATAATCTAGAAATCCTGCAAAAGACTAGTAAGAGGGATGGAATCCTGTTAGCCATTAAAATTATGTATTATGAAAACATGATAAAGCAGAGAGACAGCAAAGATGCAACCAAAACCTAGAGACAGTCACAAATACAAACAGAAATGTAGCATAGGATAAACATGGTATATTTCAACCAATAGAAAAAAGATGGATTATTAAATAAATGATGCTGGGAAATAGCATTTTGTAAAAAATAAAGTTAACCCCTATCTCATTCCTTAGGCCAAAATAAATTTCAGGCACAACAAACAAAAGTTAAAAATGAAATCTTAAAAGTACTAGAAAAAGTATGAGTAAATATATTTATAATCTTTGACCAGGGGATATATTAAGCAAGACACAAACTCAAGATCATGAAGAAAAAGACTGATAACTTGACTGACTACAGACTGATAACTTGACTGATTAAAAATTTCTGGAGTCCCCAAAACTACCAAATAATTAAAAAGCAAATGAGAAACTGGAGGGAAAATTATCTTCCATATGACAAAAATCTAATGTGCGCATATACAAAGAACATGTCTAAGAAGAAAAACAAACAGTCCAGTAGGAAAAAGACATAGTTATGAACAGGCAATTAGCACATAACATATGTATAAATTGACAACAAATATATATACAAAGAGATTGATCCCTACTTAAATTGAAATAAATATAAATCAAAATATTAATATCATACTCTTTTATGTTACAGGTATGTGCATAAATAAGAATGTGTATTCCAGCAAGGGGCAGAAATGTAGGCAGAACAATTATGCAAAATTTAAGAGAATATGTATTGACATATACATAAAAATATTTTTGAAAAGAAGCAACAAAAAACTCTGAGGGGAGAGAACAGAACAGTAAGGATAAATGCAATGACGGAGACTTCCTATACAATTTTTTGCCCTGTCCATAAAACACTTTTATATAAAAAGTAAGAAAGCATTCACTAAGGCTGCTTTTATTGTGTTTTTATAACGTAAGTATTCTCTAACTATTCTTCCCCATGATGCAGACAACACCACATCACAATCCCAGTTGCTGAAAATTTAAATGAAAATATTTGATACTTCAAGGTAGATTTTAGACACAAAAATGGAAAAAGCTATGAAGTATATTTAGTCTTTCTTCTTGAACAGTTGGCCCAGTCCACATTTTTCTGGACTTAAAAGAAAAATGGCTTATGAATACATACAATGATCCTATTCGGAAAATCTTTGCCTCTATTTCAGAAATTCTGTTCAACATCAAAATGGCACATTAAATAAATTTTCTTTTTTGTGCAGATTGCTGTTAATAATTTTCATTAACTAATACACAAAAATAATGTGTAAAAGCACTCATACTCAGAATTAAATTAAGATACTGGGAAGTGGTTAGGATCTATAATTCTGATTTTGGCACATAAAATAGGAAAGAAAGTCAGTGACCACAAGTATGCACCAACTCTTTTTCCAACTCGAATGCAGTAAAATATTTTTTCCACCTAAACTTAGGCCACTCAACTTCCAGACATTCATTGTCTGGTGCCACCCAAAACTCGTTCCCTTAATTCTGAGTTAATAGTATTAGACTAATAATTAAAATATATCAATAAATGTAGGCACTGAAATGCCATTATATGAATGATCAGAATAAAAAGCTGAATTTTTCAAACTACTTATCTCTAAGAACCTGAACTTCTGGCCAGACCCAACACTGTGCTGAATTTTATCTGGCTAAAGGCAAATTCAATGAAAGCCTTTTACTGAGGAGATGTTTAAAAAAAAAAAAAAAAAAAAAAAACTTAAGCTAGCCCAAACCAGTCAATTCCAAGAGTACTATACTAGGTTGAACCATATGAAATGTATTCAATAGTTTACCTACAGCTTTTTACCTATTTCATATGGCTCAATCTAATATTAAATCTTAAAGAGGATGATTACATTCACTGATTCTTTAATACCACTTCTTTACTTTCTTCAACTCGTAATATATGCAGCATACTTTATTTTTGAAATGTTTCCCAAACCGGAAGTGAGGCTCCTGCTTGTGGGATGCTTAGTCTTAAGCCCTTCCACAATACTGGCATGAGCTCATAATGCTTACAGCTTAAAAAAAAAAAAACTTTACTTGAGACTTTATTTGCCCAATACAATGCAGGTGACTCAAATCATAAGAATATTTGTTGTTACCAATTAAAAGTTTACATATATTGAGGGCACCCAGGCGGCTCAGTCGGTTAAGCAACCGACTCTTAATTCCAGCCCAGGTCATGGCCTCAGGATTGTAAGATCGAGCCCCATTTCTGACCCCCTGCTCAGCAGGAAGTCTGCTTGAGAGTCTTTCCCTCCCCCTCTCCCACTTGCGGTCTCTCTCTCTAAAATAAATAAATCTTTTCAAAAAAAGCTTACATATAATCAAGTTTATATTATATTTACTATTTTCCAGTAATTGTATTTAACAGACAAAACACAAAAAGAGATGAGAAAGTACAAAAAGGACAATGATTTTTTTCTCTCCTAATTTAAAAATAAAGAAATCAGAAAATTGGACAGTTTCCAAAAATTAAGCCAATTTATAGACTGATTTGAAAGGTAATTATCATTTGCATGGATGTCTTTTGTGGCTAAACTTTGCGACCAAATGCTCAAAATTTATTTTGGACATCACTCATAAATCGTTCCCCATTTAAAAGAAAACATTTGACTTCCTTACCACCAATATATGACAGCTTAACATTTCAACCTAATTGCATCTGACTGACAGGAGAAGATTAGTGTGTCCCAAGCAGCAGATAAAAAGAACATAATTGTTTTAAATTTTTCAAATTCAGGCACCATGTTCATAGGAGCTCCCTATTAATGGAGCAGTGGGGGGAATACCATATCTTTAAGAAAAATGAAGTGCAAGAAGAATAGCCATAATGCCAATTTCCTCTTTAGCAACAGCTCCATCAAGTTGTTTTCTCTTTCTTGTAGTGGAGAGTAAGAACCAGTGTTTCTGCTGAAAGGTGCTTTTTAATCAGGTTGTGAAGATTTTACAAATGTAAGTTGAAATTTATGTATATGAAACCAAACACAATGGCCATAATTAGAAAAGTTCTGAAAAGATATTTTAAACCAACCAACTTACAAAATCAAACTGAGCTATAAAGAAATAAATGCACCACAAAGGAAAAATTAAGATTATTTTTGGCATCTATTAGGAGTGAAAAAAAAAAAGAAGAAGAAGAAGAAGTGAGTAGTAGGATTATTTTATTTTTTAAAGATTCAAGGAAGATAGGATACTTACAGGTTGTTTAATATTAAGAATCTAAATAGATGGTATAGTGTTTTCTTCCTTTAAATCCTTTCAATTGATACCACTCCCAGCCCCAGGGCTTAGAAAATTAAACATATTATTCAGTACCTTAAAAACTGGTTCCCTCATATTTGTAAGTTGTGTGTCATAATTTCTAGGCAAAAGTATGAAGGATAAATACTAGAGGCAGAGAAATTTTCAATCACTTGAAAAACATCTTTCTGAGGTAATTCAACTATATGTCTGTTCCCCTTTTTTGTGATTAATTTTTTTTATTATGTTCAATTAGCCAACATATAATACATCATTAGCTTCTGAACGATTCATTAGTTGCATATAACACCCAGTGCTTGTCACCACACATGTTCCTATTACTATAAATCTGAAGAAAAAAAGTCTTACTTAAAAAAAAAATTTTTTTTTAATTCAAACCTAATGAAAACTTCTAAATCCTAGAAGGGAAACGGCCATGCTTTGCAGTGTCATTCCATAGCATATGCTTAATAAATAAGTGAAATAAATGAATAAAATGAGAATTAGGCACACAACCAAAGACTGACTTTCACAACAAACTAAAAAGGTGTGTGTGTGTATTGTTGTTGTTGCTGTTGTTTTTAAATATAGTCTTAGAGAAATGCCTGGGTGGATCAGTCAGTCAAGCATTCGATTCTTGATCTCGACTCAGGCTCTGCACTAAGTGTGGAGCCTGCCTGAGATTCTCTCTCTCTTCCTCTGCCCCACCCCCGCTTTCTCTCTCTCAAATAAATAAATAAATAAATAAGATATAGTCTTAGAACATGCCCTTGCTACCTATTCAAATAAGATTGTATTGATACTGTAGGGGGTTTTTTTCATCAAAAAATCTTTAATTTCATAATGTGACCAACAAAGTAAATAACTTTCTTCTTATAAGCCTAGTGTCAGATAAGAAACAGAGAATGATTCAAAACATCATTGTTATAAAAAGAGAAACATGTTTGAGGGTAGATATTATTTTCGCCTCTGTGCATGACAGCTTTCTAATTTATACTTTGAATATGCTTCTATTTTCTTTGCACACACCAAATATCAACCCTGTACTTTGTTCAATGTCGTATTAAAAGGAGAAGAGAGCGAAAAGCACCCAGGGTTTTAAGTAAGAGAGCCAAATGCCACAGCTTTGAACACGCTGCTAACCTTGTAGAAGAGAACATAAGACTATAACCAAATTGTTATTATTAAAGAAAAAACAGAACTTACTCAGATTTTTTTCTCTATCTGTCCACACATTAACCTTTTATTTCTTTGTATTTCAGAGGAATTTAACTTTTGTGGAAAGTGGGAAAATGAGCGATAAAACTACTAACAACTCCATTTGTAACAGCAGTACAGCACAGATTGTCTTCAGACTCAATACATTCCAGAGTAGAGCTTCTCAAACTTTACTGTGCATCCAAAAAATGTGACATCTTGTTAAAATGCAAGGTCAGATTCCATCTGACTGGGGCAGGGTCAGAGACTGCGTGTCTAACAGGCCTTTAAGGAACTGCTCATCTGTAAACCACACTTTGGGCAGCAAGGTTCTAGAAAGACCTCCCCTAAGACAATTGCTCAAGTGGTCAAGTGCATTCAAATTCGTTGTCTTCTTTTTGAATGTGGACATTATGATATGGCAGTTTTTGTGGTGGAATGGGAGCTACCAGTCTCAGGTACGTTTTAAGTTGAGTTAGGAAACAAGCAAGTGGTAAGAACTCTTTGTATGTCTCAACCCAATTGACCAAGGATGGCTAATCTGCTGCTTTGAATAAAAAAGCCCATCTATGAAGAATCTCAGCACAGATGTTGTTTCAACCAAAGATGCCAGTGCTCATCTTGTCATGTAGTAAATATTTTCACTGCCAAAAGGAAATCTACAGAGAAGAGACTTGCCAAAGAAATTAGGACTTCAGTAATTAGCAAACCACAAGCCACTACGCATCTTGCATCAGTCGAAGATGAATGGGAACACTTGCAAAAGTATTTCACCATTAGCCTGTTCTGTGAAAAAGAACCACAGGGGTGGGGGGAACAGGAATTTTTAAATTCCTTTATTACCCAATACAATTATGTGTTTCAGCCTAAACTAATGTTGGCACTGTTCAGCAGGATTCTTTCATTCCACAAGGGTAAAATGAGAAGCAGAACAAATAGACTGTCTGTGTTAGCTTTTCCCAGTGTATCTAAGAGAGACATCTCTGTTTGGAAATAGGCATTAAAACCTGCCTGCCTGATACAGTTTTGATTCACAATTGTCTCTAAAATGGTAGCTGAAACAAAAACAAACCTCAGCCCCCAAACCACATCAATCCCTCCCTCGTCTTGAAAGCACCATTCTTTCATGTTCAACTTCCACAGTGGCCTTTTCATCACCTTGCTGGTTCCAAATTTTATTCTCTTCCATAGAACTAATGATGTTAAAACACACACACACACACACACACACACACACACGGCTTATATGTATACATAATGGAAATACAGACAAAAGATTGTCTTATTTACATTCAAGTAACTCCTCTGAAAGGTAGTCAACTTATAGTAAGAAAACACTGTCTCAAATATGGTGAGGACAGAATACAGAAGTAAAGCATAAATATGTCCATGATGTTTGTTTGTTTCCTAAAAACTGAAGGAGTATAAAGCAAACTCAAATATATAATAACCTAGATGCCAAAACAAATTGGTGCTGCCCACATAATAACACTTCAGAGGACCTTCACAAAGGAACTTCCAACGTTAATAAGAATCACAGATCACAACTGGTCACTCCTTAGTAAAAATCCCCATTGGATACCAGCTGACGATTTGACTGCTACTAAGATCACTGTTCTGACTTCGCTTCACTGCTGGGGGAAAAAGGCAGGGATGAAGGCTTAGCAAAATCCCTTCTGATTATTCCTCCTAACCATCACTCAAACCAGTACAGCCAGATATGGTTGCTATGGCTTTTCCTTCTCCAACTGGCATAAATGGGTGCTTCTTTTCCTCATTGTGTTCATCTTAATTAATTCCCTATACTCCAAGAGGTAGTAAGGTGGTCCTTCCCAAGTCCTTAGCTGTTTATAAGAATTATAGCTGCTTATATTAAGAAACTTCAAAGCTAACTCTGCAGGAAAAGAAATCATCAAAAAGAAGCATATGGGACAAGAAGATCAAATATTATGTGCTCTGGGTAACCAATAACAAACAGGTAACTTGGCCATAATTTTTAAAAATGGATTGAGTTTTCCCTCAATATTTTAGAACTTTACAAAATCTCTCTACCACCTATTAAGTTAAACCAAGCCCAACTTTGGGGGTATATATTAAATGTAGGCCAAAAAGTTATTTTAAAAAAATCTTTGTAAGTAATATGCACAAATATGCACTTTTATGGTAGCATATATATTAGTATCATGCATAGGAGTGTATAAATCAACAAGGAAGCCAATGAAAAATTCTTTGACTACAAATATAATTCAATCCTTTTAGGAGACAACTATGAACTAGTTAAGCCTAAATATTAACATATTTTTAAATAAATTTTAAAAGACAATGTAAACCTCTCCACCAATAAAAAACAAGTAGCATTCTATTTTCCAAAAGATTTTTATGGTAAAAGTTTTTATCTTTAAAATTTGCAACTTATGCCAAAATGCTGCATCTGAACTTTTAGTAAATTTGGGACAGCGACTCTTCACCAGAAGAAAAATGACAATGGCAGCTGCCATTTATGGACAGTGTCCAGTTACTGTGTGAGCATGTAACAAGCACAACTTCTTTCATTTAATCTTCATTAAGATGAGTGAGTACTCTTATGATTCCGTTTAAAGAGGTGAAAACATGCCAGAGAGAAATAACTCAATCCAAGCTCCAAATTTATTAATTCTTTTACATATTTTTGAAACTAATTATTTAAAAATAATTCAATTTACCAAACCAACACAGATTACAAATTTTCTAATAAATATCACTTCCTTAAATATATAGTGCTAGTTATTCTTACAACCTGAATAAACAAAGACTACACCTTATGCTCTTTGAAACATGTTTAATAAACTTTGTCAAAACTATTAGGTTAATTTTAGGTGCGCCTGGGTGGCTCAGATGGTTAAGTGTTTACCTTCAGCCCAGGTCATGATCTTGAGGTCCTGGGATCGAGCCCCACTTTGGGCTCCCTGCTCAGCGGGCAGTCTGCTTCTCCTTCTCCCTCTGCTCCTTCCCCCTGCTCGTGTTCATTCTCTCTCTCTCTCTCTCAAATAAATAAATAAATCTTTTTTAAAAAGTGAATCATTTAAAAAAAAAGTATTATGCTAATTTTAGAGTATATTTACTCTTTAATTCTATGTATTGTTCATTTCACTTATAGACTGAAACAAGCTATTTAAAGTAATGAATGACTAATAATAGATGTTCACAGAGCACATACTGTATCTGCTATCCTGCACATTATGAGTTCTGGGACAAAATTTATGAGTAAAGCAGAGGCTGGAATAGTATCCTCAGGGAACTTCAACATGCTTCTTTGAGGATTTTGTTTACATTTGGATGTACTTGAGGATCTGGAAATTCATCTTCAACATCAACAAAGTTGTGCTATGAAATCCTGACCCAGAGGCAACTGGGAAGACCCCTGTTCCCCACCATGACCCTCAAGCACCAATTTTTCTAGGACAGAACAGGAAGCCACCTCAGGCTGGTGAACAGAGGAAGGACCTCAATGAAGAAACTAAAGTACCCTTTTAAGCAGAGTTAGCATTCCCCAAACTCTCCCTGAAACACAAAGAAGGGCTAAGGGTTTGGTTTCAAAGAACTTCCTGGCTGTGACTTAGGCTGCTAAAAAGTTAGAATAAGAAGAAAGCCAAGACCTCAACCAAGCAAGTCACTAATGACAGGAGTTGCTGTCAATA
This sequence comes from Ursus maritimus, assembly GCF_017311325.1. Lineage (NCBI taxonomy): Eukaryota > Metazoa > Chordata > Mammalia > Carnivora > Ursidae > Ursus > Ursus maritimus. The sequence goes on from NW_024425564.1 coordinate 14,006,516, forward strand.
AACTTAAAAGCAAGATTTGCCACAGATAAGCTACGATACAGCTAATTCATTCAGGAAAAATAGAGACCTGGCTCTGTGAGCATGTTTTACACCACAATATATTCACCAAGAAAAATAATATTCTGCCAAGGAACATCTTAATGACACAGGAAATTGTCTATGCCTGATAAGGTCACTGCCCTCAGAGGCAAAATCTCTTGAGACTAAATTGGCCCCAGAACCACACCAGGATATATAGTCTAGTGTCGATAAAAAAATAAATAAAAGAAGCCCATTTTCCAAGGGTGGAAAGCATATCTGACTAACAGTGTGGGTGCCTGGGCTCTAGTCATGATTCTGCCTGCAGCTATGTGCCCTTGAAATCTTGAGTAAAGTCACAGTGTACAGAAGCCAGTTTTTGTACTGGTGAAAAGGAACCGATTAGACAAGTTTAGTGGTTCTCAAATTTTCCTCCCATGGAACACCAGTATTCCACAATTTCAGAGTGTGGTTTTCTGTAGCTAAAATAAAATAATGGGCATCGGTTTGCAAAGTTCTTTCTCATGATTGTTTTCTCATACTTCTGGGGCTTGAAACTTCTTGTCAGCTACGAGCAAGCAGAAATTGATTACTAATAGAAAAGAGTACATTTGCTTTTGTTTTCCGGTCTCAGGTCTTAGGGGTTGGAATTTTGAACTTCACACTTAAAATAGTTATATCTATTGCTAATAAAAGTATTCCTGGTACAAATGATAGAATCAAAGACATGAAGTTTTCATGTTCCACGACACACGCGCACACGCACACATGCACATACCTTCCTGGTGCTTTGCTAGTGACCAGCTTTGAGACTGGCTAGATTAGTAATATCTAAAAAGTAGCCCTGGACTGAGAGGAGAACACATATGTAATGTGAAGTGAGGTGATGCACATGGCCTCCTCACTTGCACTGCTTTCCTGGGGCATGGAGTTCCCTCTTGATCTCCAGGGTCACTGCTGCCATCCTGTGTGCCTGCAGCCATCTTTCTCTATCACTCTATATGCTCTATGACGATATCTAGGAATAAAGAATTAGAGAAACAACAGCCCATCAATTTAGACAACTCTGTAACTTTCTCACTGATCACAGCACTACAGTGCTGATATGAAACTGTCGTAAGGAAGGTATGGGCAAGCTCTTAAGATGTCCAATCAGACTGATACAGGCTAGGTTTATATATAATGAATGCTGGTGAGTGTGTAGCCCAGATGACAATAAAAAACTATCCTAACAATTAACAGGAACTAGAAAAACCACCAGAAGAAGGGTATGAAATTATGTCATTTGCCTTGATTCTCAGATAGAAAAAGAATCACAAGTGAAAAGTCAGATTTTCAAACCTAACAAAGTAATGTAGAATTCTTAAGCCGCAGAGAGGCAAACACTAAACAGCCTATATCCAGGGGCGCCTGGGTGGCTCAGTCATTAAGCGTCTGCCTTCAGCTCAGGGCATGATGCTGGGAGTCCTGGGATCGAGCTCCGCTTCTTCCTCTCCCACTTCCCCTGCTTGTGTTCCCTCTCTCGCTGGCTGTCTCATTCTCTGTCAAATAAATAAATAAAATCTTTAAAATAAATAAATAAATAGCCTATATCCAAGTGCTTCAGAGAAACAGAACCAACTGGATATGTGTGTATGTACGTGTGTATATGTAGACTTATTAAAACAAAACTGGCTCACATAATTATAGAGGCTGAGAAGTTCTAAGATCTGTAGTGAGAAAGCTGAAAACAGGAGAGCCAATGGTGTAGTTCTAGTCTAACAGCCCGTAGGTTTAAGACTCAAGAAGAGCTGATGTTTCAGTTTGAGTCCAAAGTTAGGGAGATTGCTGTCCCGGTTTAAGGCATTCAGGCAGGAGGAGGTCCCTCTTACAGGAGGGTCAACCTTTTTGCTCTATTCAGGACTTCCACTGATGGGATAACACCCACCCACATAAAGGAGGGCTACATTACTCAATCTACAGATTCAAATGTTAATCTCATCCAGAAATACCCTCACAGATGCACCTAGAATGTTTGACCAAATGTCTGAGCCTCCTGTGGCCCAGCTGAGTTAACACATAAAATTCACCATCACAAGTGCACTCCTTCTCAAGGTGGTACCCATATTCATTGTATCTCCTTAAATCTCGAAATAAACAAAAACAAATACATAATTCAGTCTAACATAAGACAACTATCCTATGTACAACTGAAAATTCATTAACCCCTTCCCCAGAAGATGAGGTAAAATCCCTGAATGAGATTTGTTCTCCTCCTTAATAACCCACTTAAGTTAAATACTGTTATATAAAGTAAATAATATTTAAATAAACATTACGATATAAAGTAAATAATCTTGAGTTATATGATAAGGGAATAAGAGGGAAGAAAACAAAGATTTTGCTGTATATACAGTATTTTTTATATATATATATATATATATCTAGTGTATGTGTGTGTGTATATATCTCTATATATATACAGATTGTGTGTGTATACACACACATGCACACAAACACATGTATATGCATAACAAAATAAAGCAGAAATTACTCGTGACAATTAACATCAGTTCTTGTTTCTGTAAGGGTCATGTCACTATAGCTAGTATTTATAACTACCTTCTTTCATCATCCATTCTGTATTCTTTTGCCTTCAGCAAGCACCTCAGCTCATCATGGTTTTTTACCAGGTGGGATAACCCAAACCTTCATTCCTGAAGGTCCAGGCTATTTATAGTCTTGCCTGGATTGGGTTGTAGTTTTCCAACGACCTTAATACAGGGCATAGTAATACTAAGAAACACCCTAAGGGATCTCCTGTATTCAAGAGAAACTTCCTTGCCTCCACTGTGGAGCACTAGTATGATTTCCTCTTGGTAGTCAGGATCAGTCACTCCAGCTAACACTGTAACACCTTTCTTTGCCTGCTGAATCAGAGGCATGAAGAGCCCAAAGTGGCAGGTGGCAATCTTAACTTCCAGTTCAATGGGATCATTGTTGTGTCTCCTGGTGGAAACATTCTTCCTTCTGGAACTAAGACTTCGAGTCTGCAGAGCATAAAATCGTGGGAAGACGAATTAAAAGTTTTTCTAGTAGGTCACTAGGGATAATAGTGAGTGATACCACTACCATTTCCATCTCTAGATTCCTGGACCAATGAATTCTGGCTATGGGAGAAAACAGCTGATTCAGAACATATACGACCTTTTAGGGAACCTGGCTCCAGCCCCATAAGGTAATGGCACCTAGCTGGCACTGTAACTGAGTTTTCAAAAGACCATTCCACAGTTCAATCAAGCCAGCTGCTTCATGGTGTTGGGGAACATGATAAAATAGGTGAATTCCATTAACCCAATGGTACACTTCATTTGCTGTGAAGACAGTTCCTTTATCAGATGCAGTGTTGTGTGGAATAACATGACGGTAGATAAGACGTTCTGTAACTCCACGGAGGGCAGCTTTGGAAGAAACATTGCATAGAGGAAATGCAAATCTATATCCAGCGTGTCTATTCCAGTTAATACTGCCTACCCCTACCATGAGGGAAGCAGTCCAGTATAAATAACTTCAATCAACCTCAGTCCCCGGTAGCTGGTTGATGACCGTAGGGAGTGGTGCCATATAAAGGGGCTCAATGTTAGTCTCTGTTGCTGACAAATTTGGGCGGTCAACAGTATCCATTCCCGGCTCAGTCTTGGTGAATACAAATCCATCTTACTAAGAACATGTATAACCCCATCGCTGCCACCATGGCCACTTTGTTCATGAGCCCACTGGGTGATGACAGGGGTGGGTGGGAAAGAGGCTGACCGGTATCCACAGAATGGGTCATCCTATCCACTTGATATTAAAATCTTCCTCTGCTGAGGTCACCTTTAGTGACCATTCATATGGCACACAAATACCTTCATGTTTTTTGCGCATCAGAAAGATCTGCTCACACATCTCTTCCTGAAATTTGTCACCAATTTTCCTATCATGTTCCTTCCAACTCCCTGACCATCCAGCCAAACCATTGGCATGATGAATCACATATCTGGCCATTTCTCCTCCCAAGAAAAGTGAACAACCAGATATACTGCTCAAAGTTCTACCCATTGGGCTGATTTCCCTTCACCAATGTCTTTGAGGTATGTCCCAAAAAGGGGTTATAGCGCTGCAGCTATCCACTTTCAGGTGGACTTACAAAATTATCTGTAAACCAGGCCCAAGTCTTCTCTTCCTCTATGAACTAGAGAACTAGAGAATTCCTTTCAAAACCACAGATGCAAGCTAGGAGAGAGAAGGCAGTGTAATGAAAGTACAGGCATGGGCACTTGGGTTACTTCTTCTTGTAACTTCTTTGTGCCCTCTGGGCCTTCTCAAGCTGATCTTATATATATGCCACTTCCATCTGATGATAGGGCGCTGTTGAGTACACCCAACTTTATGGCTTGGTGAGTCAGATAATATTCAGCTCAGATTGCAAGGTTTATGGTTAAGTGTTCAGTCTCTACTGAGGTCTATTAGCAGACCAAAAAAGCTGTTTCTCATGTTTCTCAAGAGGATGGTAATTATCAGTAGACAACGGCAGGAATTTACTCCAAAATCCTATGGGCCTATGTTGCAATTTACCTATATAGGTCAGCCAAAGGCTCCAAGCAGCATTCCTATCTTTCACTGATAACTACAACAGCCACTAGATCCACTGGATCATTTGGCCCAACTGGCAGAGCAGCCTGCATGAAAGCCTGGACCTGCTGCAGAGCCTTCTCGTTTTCTGGGCCCCACTCAAAACTAGCAACTTCTCCAGTCACTCAGCAAATGGGCCAGAGTAACCACCCAAATGAAGAATACATTACCTACAAAATTCAAAGAGGTTCAATAGTTTGTAAGAGGGGCCAGATGCAATAACTTACCCTTCACCTTAGAAGGAATATCTTGACATGCCCCACACCACCCCTGAAATTTCACTAAGGTAAAGGCTTCTGAATTTTAATTGGACTTATTTCCTATCCTCTGACAAGCAAATATTGTACCAGTAAGTCCAGAGCAGTTGCTACTCCTTACTCACTAGGTCCAATGAGCATAAGATCTCAACATAATGGGCCAGTGTGATATCCTATGGAAGGGAAAGGTCATCAAGATCTCTGCCAACTAAACTGTGATATAGAACTGGAGAGCTGATATATCCCTGAGATAGGACAGTGAAGGTGTATTGCTGGCCTTGCCCGCAGAAAGCAAAATGCTTCTGGTGATCCTTATTCACAGGTATGAAGAAAAAGCATTTGCCAGACTATTAGCAGAATACCAGGGGATGTGTTGATTTGCTCAAGCAATGAAACCACACCTTAGACAGTAGCTGCAATTAGACTCACCACTTGGTTAAGCTTACAATAATCCACTGTCATTCTCCAAAATCCATCTGTCTTCTGCACAGGACAAAGAGGCAAATTGAATGGGGATGTGATTGGAATCAATAGCTCTGCATCTTTCAAGTTCTTGATAGTGGCACTAATCTGTATAATCCCTCCAGGAATGCACTATTGGTTTTGGTTTACCATTTTCCTAGGTAGAAACAGTTCTAGTGGCTTCCATTTGGTTTTTCCCACAATAGCCCTCACTCCACAGGTCAAAGAACCAATGTGGGGATTTTGCCAGCTGCTGAATATATCTACTCTAGGTATGCATTCTGAAACTGGAGAAACAGCCACAGGATAGGTTAAGGGATCCACTGGGCCCACTATGAGATGGACCAAAGATAAAATTCCACTGATCATCTGACTTCTATAAGCCCCTACTCTGACTAAAGGACCATAGTGATATTTTGGGTCTCCTAGAATTATTGTCAGTTCAGAGCCTGAAAATCTGACTATTTCCTTTTCCCCCAATACACAATTACCCTAGTAAAAGGCCATATGTCCCTTTGGGGAAGACTGGAGAACAATTAACAGTACAAATTTTTGGCAGTGTACATGGGTTCTTCCTTAAGGGGACTTAACCTCTCTTTCATTTGAGGGATTCTGGGTATGTAAACTGATTCAATTCTGTAACTGATTAAAGAGATGTGACTTTCTATTACTATGATTCAGGTTAGACTTTTGTTCACTTGACTTAGAACATTTCTGCTTATACAGATCAAGTAAGAATTTAGTAGGCTTCTTATCTATTTCACTTCTAGGAACACCACAATCAACTAGCCAATGCCACCGGTCTGCTTTGACTCTGCTGTCCATGATGGTAGTCATGCCCACCTTGACTTTAGTGGCTAAGTGCTGCCAGTTGACCCCTGTTACCCCAGGATCCAGTTACTCCCACTGCACTTAGGTGCCCCTATTCAGAGACCACAGTTCCCACTATATGGTCTGGCCTACAAGAGAAGGGAGATCACCAAGCTCTTCATGATTTCTAGGGTTCCCCTCACAAATTTATTTCTCACAGTAATGGTGAAAAGTATGGCTTCTGGACCCTCCCAGGGTGGGTAAGTAGGTCTTAGATGAAATAGCTGTTCTACTATTCCAATTTTCCTAAGCTTTTTAATCCCTTCCTCTATACTAAACAAAGCCCAATCCAACATTTCGAACTCACTCACTGTGGGCCACCTTTCCATCTATATTTCAGCCAACCAACCAACCAAATGGTTAGAACTTCCTGAGCTACAACATTAAATGCAGACTTAAAATAAGTATGTTTTAAGAGATAAAGAAACCAAATTTATAATGCAGGAACAGGACATTATGAAATAAAAACAGACAGTTCTGGAAAAGAAACACAGAAATTCCAGAAATGAAAATATATACTCATAAAGGTTAAAAACTCAAAGATGAGTGGAACAGTAGACTTGATAAAGGTAAAAATATAATAATGATAATTAGCAAACTAGAAGAAAGCAACCACAATGATTCATAAAGAGATAGACTGAAAATATGTAAGGCAAATTAAGAAACATGAATGATAGACTGGGCAACCCCAATAACCACTCAAAAGGCATACTGAGAAACAGAAGTAAAGAAAAGAAGAAAATCAGTATTCAAATAAACTCTGGCATAACATTATCTGGAACTGAAGACAGACAGTCCTCTGACTGAAAATGTAGATCATGTATCAAGCAGAATAAATAAGGACAAGTCCATTCCTATACTTATCTTACTGAAACTCCTAAAGTAATACACAAATTCTCAGGGAAAGAAAGTCCCAACAGTTCCCAGTAAAACAATAAGAGTAAAAATAATAGCAACATTATTATTGCTGTAGCTACCAATTTCTATGCTCTTTTTTTTAATAATAATTTTTTTATTATGCTATGTTAGTCACCATACAGTACATCCCTAGTTTTTGATGTAATGTTCCATGATTCATTACTTGCGTATAACACCCAGTGCACCATGCAATACGTGCCCTCCTTAATACCCATCACCAGCCTATCCCAATCCCCCACCCCCCTCCCCTCTGAAGCCCTCAGTTTGTTTCCCAGAGTCCATAGTCTCTCATGGTTCATTCCCTCTTCTGTTTACCCCCCCACCTTCATTCTTCTCTTCCTTCTCCTACCGATCTCCCTGCTATTTCTTATGGTCCATATATACAATGGAATATTACTCAGCCATCAAAAAGAACAATTTCACAACATTTGCAGCAACATGGACGGGACTGGAGGAGATTATGCTAAGTGAAATAAGTCAAGCAGAGAAAGACAATTATCATATGGTTTCACTCATTTATGGAACAATTTCTATGCTCTTACTCTGTGCCAGGCCCTCTAAAACAAAATTACAATTATTTCTTTTTTTTAGTTTTAACCTTCAAAACAGCCTGTGAAATAATTCATATTCTCATTTTACAGATGAAGAAACACTGTAACTAAATATATATAAATAAATAGATAAACTACACACATATATAATAAAATAGTAGTTTTCTTACTGGTCTTTCCACCTATAGTCTTATTCCCTACTCTGATTCATTGTTCAACCAGAATGTGACCTACTACAATGATCTTTTAAAATTCAAAACCAGTCAGAATCAATCCCTCTTCAAATTTACAGTCGAACTATACCAACAGAAAACTGTAATTCTATGGGAAGATATGCAAGACCCTTACTATTCCACCTAATCTCTTGCCATGCCCCTTCCTGTGCCCCCACACACACATATAATATGCTCTTTCATATCTTTACATGATCCTCTACCTACAATGCCCGCTCCCAGCTAGCCAGCCTGGAATGGCTAAGCCCAAGGCATGCCCCCTCTGAGAACTGGTAAATATTAGACAACGTTGACATAGGAAGTAAGTCTATAGGATGATTGTATTTTCTGGGCATCATTTCACACCCCTGCACTGAGCAAGTACAAACTTTTCTAAGGTATCTCTCCATCTTTGTTTTTTCTACGTTTTTCCTCCTTTCCTTCCATCCTCAGAAGGATAGACATATTAGCAATATTGATGTTCCAATTCTTTCCACTTCCCCTCTTCAGCTCTCTGAGGTTCTGCAAACTGTAGAGATGGGAGAGTACAAAAGTTGTTATTTACCGTAACAGTATCTAAGATCAAAACTACCTTCTTACCTGTCAGCTTTCACTTATACCATTTCAAGTCCTAAGATTCCTGAGTAGAAGAAATCAGGAGAGAAGCAAAGGCTCACTTCACTAGTTAACAAAATGTGAGCCTCAGAATGTGGAGCCAGAACATTTTACATAATTTGAATGTTTCATCTGCTGTCAGCTTTTGGCCCATGAAAATACAAATAAATGTTCAATAACTAGTATTTGTATGTTGTTCAGAGATGCTGTATTTTCTGAAGTTGAATGAATCAGTTACGTTCTTCAAATACTAGCGAAAGCACATCAACTACTTATTTTAAAGTAAAATAATGGGGCAAAGTTGATGCCAAATAAGGACTCTATTTCTAAATATAAACTTAATGTAACCACTGTAAGCAAGATCAAAATTATAAAAGAAATTCTGCTGAATATGTAGAGGAAAATCTCAATTTGCATGGATTTATGGTCAACAAAAGAACAAAAATAAAAACTGAAATTTTTAATTCTATATGAATATATTATATTGGCAAGACATAATAGGACTATACCATGTGAATACTTATAAGTCATAGATAGAAATAGTATTTGAAAAAGATACTAAGATTCAGAGAGAATTTGCAGATAACAATTTAGACCCCACAATCAACTTTGTAGTGAGAAAATACTAAAAATCATTCACTTTCTTAATATCGGAGACAACGTCAAACATAGGTAGTGTTACATTCACCAGACATAAATCAGCTACAAGAAACTGGAAGGCACTTTGGGAAACTGAAGAGTGAAACTGAAGTTACCATTATGATAAAAACAGTTAACCAAAAGTCCAGTTGATATAAAAAAAAAAAAAAAACAGCTTAAAAATCCTCACAAGAAATAGCTCATTAAATAACAGTACACATAACAATTTAAAGCAACCAGGCAGCCAGAAAAAAAGGGCAATATTGTTTTAAATCTTCTGGGAAAACAGAGGCACCACGTAATGATCACAACTGCAATTCAATGAGGCCATTAAGAGTAACTTATTTTTCCCTTTACTTCCATAAAATAGTTGCCAAGATCTGTGGTTCTTAACTTACACCATCCTGAAGCAGAACTTCATCCTCGAACACAGACTTGGGAAACAGACTCAGAGAGAGCTCAGTCATGAGCCCTTTGGTCAGCAACAAGCCTCCCAACTACAGCCTGGATAGTCCTAGACTAGTTTAGAATGTGCTCTCTAGTGGAATAATAGAAAATCCCATTCCTCAATGTAATTGTAAGAAAATCTTGTCATTTCTAGACCACTTTAAGTCCTTTATTCTGTCATTGTATATTCTAAACTAAGTAAAAAGTACCATTTGTCCAGTTACCTTTTTGGGAGGACTTAAAACTCTAAAAATCAATACATATCAGACTGACAAAAATTACTACTATTAAGTAGCTATCGATCAGAATGATAACATTAAAAATTACAAATACACATTGGTAAGGAAATTCAGAAACTCATGAACCTGCATTCAGGAGTCTGTCTTTTCAATCTGAGAAGTAAAGTATATTTGACTGTCACATAACTTTCAAGGGTCTCATGAGCTTCATAAAATGGGGTGATGAGCAGGTGAATTCTACCAAACATTTAAAGAAGAGTTAATACCTGTTCTCTTCAAACTATTCCAAAAAATATAAGGAAAGCTTCCAAATACATTCTACAAGAACGACAGACCAATATCTCTAATGAACACAGGTGCAAAAATCCTCAACAAAATATTAGCAAGTCGCATTTAACAATACATTAAAAGTATCATTTACCACAATCAAGCGGAATCTATTTCAGGGATGCATGGATGATTCAATACCTGCAAATCAATCAAAGTGATACACCATTTTAACAAAACAAAGGATAAAAATCATATTACCACCTCAATAGATCCAGAAAAAGCATTTGACAAAATTCAACATCCATTCATGATAAAAACTCTCAACAAAGCAGGTGTAGAGGGAACATACCTCAACATTACAAAGGTCTTATATGAAAAACCCATAGCTAACACCATACTCAATGGGGAAAAACTGAGAGCATTTCCTCTAAGATCAGGAACAACACAAGAATATCCACTCTCACCACTTTTATTCAACACAGTACTGGAAGTTCCAGCCACAGTAATAAGACAACAAAAGGAAATAAAAGGCACCCATTTGGTAAGGAAGAAGTTAAGCAGTCACTTTGCAGGTGACAAGTTACTATATATAGAAAGCTCTAAAGACTCCACCAAAAAACTATTAGAAGTAACAAATGAAGTAATAAATGAATGCAATGAAGTTGCAGGACACAAGATTAATATGCAGAAACTGGTTGCTTTTCCATACACTAATAACAAAGAAGCAGAAAGAAAAATTAAGAACACAATTTCATTTAGGGGCATCTGGGTGGCTCAGTCCTTAAGCACTGGACTCTTGATTTCAGCTCAGGTCATGATCTCAGGGTGGTGAGACAGAGCCCTGTGTCAGGCTCTGTGCTAGGTGTGGAGCCTGCTTAAGATTCTCTCTCTCCCTCTCCCTAGGCCCCTCCTCCCCTCGTCCTGCTCTCACTCTAAAACAAAACAAAAACAAAACAACAACAAAAACCTAAACAAAAAGAAAGAAAACAATTTCATTTACAATTGCACCAAAAAGAACAAAATACCTAGGAATAAACTTAACAAAGGAGGTGAAAGACCTGTACTCTGAAAACTATAAAATACTGATGAAAGAAATTGAACATGACACAACTAAGTGGAAAACATTCCATGCTCATGGACTGGGAGAACAAATATTATTAGAATGTCCATACTACCCAAAGCAATGTACAGAGTCAACGCAATAACTATCGAAATACCAACAGCATTTTTCACAGAACTAGAACAAATAATACTAAAATTTGTATGGAACCACAAAAGACCCCAAATGGCCAAACCAATCTAAGAAGAATAAAGCTGGAGGTATCAGAAATCCAAATTTCAAGATGTACTACAAACCTGTAGTAATCAAAACAGTATGGTATTGGCACAAAAACAGACACACAGATCAATCAACAGAAGAGACAACCCAGAAATAAACCCATAAATATATGGTCAGTTAATCTATAACAAAGGAATCAATATACAATATACAGTGGGGAAAGGACAGTCTCTTAAATAAATGGTTCCAGGGAAATTGGACAGCTACACGCAAAGGAATGAAACTGAGCCACTTTGTTACACCTTAAACAAAAATAAACTCAAAATAAATTAAAGACATAAATGAGAGACTTGAATCCATAAAATTCACAGAAGAAACACAGCCAGAAATTTATTTGACAAAAGTCCTAGCAACATTTTTCTAGATATATCTCCTAAAGCAAGGGGAACAAACATCAACTATTGGGACTACGTCAAAATAAAAAGCTTTTGTACAGCAAAAGAAACCATCAACAAAATAAAAAGGCAACCTACTGAATGGGAGAAGATATTTGCAAATGACATATCCAATAAGGAGTTAATATACAAAATATATTAAAAAAAAAAAAACTTATACAACACCAAAAAAAAACAATCTGATTAAAAAATGGTCAGAGTAGGTGCGCCTGGTTGGCTCAGTCGATTAAGTAAGTGCCTGACTCTTGATTTTGGCTCAAGTCAAGATCTCTCATGGTGGTAGATCAAGCCCCACATCTGACCCTGTGCTCCCTGAGCCCATGGAGTCGGCTGGGGATTTTCTCTCTCGTGCTGCCTCTGCCCCTCCCCCTACTCACACTCTCCCAGTAAATAAATAAATAAATAAATAATAAAATCTTTATTTAAAAAATGGGCAAAGTACCCGAATTGACATTTTTTTAAAAGAAGACAGACAGATGGCAGACACATGAAAAAATGCTCAATATCACTAATCATCAGGGAAATGCAAATCAAAATTATAATGAGATATCACCTTACACCTATCAAAATGGCTACGGTTAAAAAAGAAAAAAGGAAAAAAAAAATAATGAAGATTGGGACACCTGGGTGGCTCAGACAGTTAAGCGTCTGCCTTTGGCTTAGGTCATGATCCTGGAATCCTGGGATCAAGCCCCACATAGGACTCCCTGCTCAGTGGGGAGTCAGCTTCTCCCTCTCCCTCTGCCCCTCCCCCCACCACTCATGCTCTCTCTCTCTCACTCTGCTCTCCCTCTCAAATAAATAAATCTTTTTTTTTTTTTTAAGAAATAATGAGTATAAGCAAGGATGTAAAGAAAAAGGGGTCCTTGCGCACTGTTGGTGGGAATGTAAATTAGTATAGCCACTGTGGAAAATAGTATGGAGGTTCCTCAAAAAGTTAAAAACAGAAATACTACAGGATCCAGTAATTCCACTACTGGGTACTTACCCAAAGGGGAAAAAAAAACACTAATTTAAAAAGATTTATATATATATATATATGCACCCCTATGTTTATTGCAGTATTACAAAGCCAAGATATGGAAACAACACAAGTGTTCATGGATAGATGAATGGATAAAGAAGATGTGAGATATATATATCTATATATATATAATGGAATATTACTCAGCCATTAAAAAGGACGAGCTCTTGCCATTTCCAATAACACGAATGGACCTAGAGGGTATAATGCTAAATGAAATAGGTCAGAGAACGACAAATACCATGTGATTTCACTTATATGTGGAATCTAAAAAACAAAACAAAGACCAGATACAGACCCATAAATATAGAGAACAAATTGATGATTGCTGGGGGGGGGGGGAAGCTACAGGGGTGGGGGCTGGACAAAATAGGTGAAGGGAAATGGACAATATAGGCTTCCAGTTATGGAATAAATAAATCATAGGAATAAAAGGTACAGACACCATAGGGAATACAGGCAGTGGTATTATAATAGCATTATATCGTGAGAGATGGTAGCCAATTTGTAGCTACAGCATAATGTATAATCTTGTCAAATCACTATGTTGTATACCTGAAACTAATGTAACAATGTGCATCAACCATACGTCAATAAAAATTAAATTAAAATAAAATAAAAAATAAAAGACTGATGAGCTCTTATACATATTCAAAAGATAATAACAACAAAAGGGAAAGAGGGGATGGAGAAAGAATTTGAGTAATTTGTTCATATGGAGCCCCTTTGGCAAGATAAAATGACATTTCTAACACAATCTACAAATCAGATAAATTCCACTACAACCTTGTAAGAAATAAAGAAAGGTAGGTGTGTAGAAAGAAGATGACATGCTCAGCCATATGCAAACAAGACCAAAAATATAATACAGAGAGAATTACTATAGAGTAAAGGGCCATGATTTTTAAAAACACAACAACAAAAAAACAAAACAGAACAAAAACAGCTTAGGGCGCCTGGGTGGCTCAGTCGTTGAGCATCTGCCTTTGGCTCAGGGCGTGATACCGGAGTCTGGGGACTGAGCCCCGCATCGGGCTCCTCCGCTGGGAGCCTGTTTCTTCCTCTCCCACTCCCCCTGCTTGTGTTCCCTCTCTCGCTGGCTGTCTCTATCTCTGTCAAATAAATAAATAAAATCTTTAAAAAAAAAAAAAACAGCTTAAAATAAGCAATCAAAATTAACAAATAAAATGGGGAATGTATCAGAAACCACAAAATACTCTTTCTGGAATCCTGTAATGAAAGATGAAAGACAAGGATTAAATAAGGATTAGATTAAGGTAGCAAGAAGAAACCTTATGTTCAAGTTGGGAAAGGAACATAAGGCAATCATCAGCAATGCCATCATGACCGGTATATACCGACTACCTATATCAATGCTATTTGTTGGGAAACAAAGATTAAATAAGGGTTAGATTAAGGTGGCAAGGAGAAACCTTATGCTCAGGTTGGGAAATGAGCATAGGAAATCATCAACAATATCATCATGACCGGTATTTACTGACTACATATAGCAACGCTATTTGTTGGGAAACAAGGATTAAATAAGGATCAGGTTAAGGAGGCAAGAAGAAAACTTATCTTCAGGTTGGGAAATGAGAGGAGGTAATCATCACCAATACTATCATGACCAATTATACTGACTACATCTATCAATGCTATTTGTTGAAAAACAACTGTCCATTGGTCTCTCATGTTTCTGCACATCTTATAAGCAGAGGTATTTGAAAGTCCTCTTGTCCCAAACTATCTTTTCAAGGACGTCTGCATAATGAACAGCTTAAGAAGATAAAGTGTCTTCTTCCAGAACAAGTTTGTTTACTGTCCATCATAAAGATTCAGGTTCCCTAAAATCAGGATTACTCTCTTGTAACATAGCCCATTGCATATATGGATCTCACCTTGCCATCTTCATATCACCCTGTAAAAACTAGGGCCCAGGAAATGACAGCAAGAAAATGTGACACTTTGGTTACCGCTTTTGCTAGGAGTAATAAAGTCCTTTGTCTCCAACCCAAGAGTCTTATATCTTCTGCCAGTACCCATGAAACTGGCAGGGTAACTTGTTGGCTTGCAAATAGGACCTTTCACAGTTCTTGACAACCATAAGCATTTTATAAATATTATCCCCTAAGTATCCCATTATCCTATAAGGACAGCACTCCTACTATTTTCATTTCATAGATATATTCTCTGAACAAATGTTGATCAAGTGCCAATTATGTGCCCAGTACTGTTTGAGGTATTGAAGATAGAGCTGTGAAAAATACAGAGAAAATCCTTGTCTTCGTGGTGCTTTACAGTAGATGATGAAATAAGTATGATGATGAAATTAAGACCCAGAGAAATATGTACTTTGCCTAGGGTCAAGTAAGTAATACTTGCAAGTAATGGAGCCACGTTGCATCTGAGCAATAGGACTCTCTGAGCCTGAACTCTTAACCACTATACTATAGTGCCTCCCACACTGTGGTGATAAAAAGGCCTAGTCATGAGATTCCAAAGATTACTGTACTTGGAATCATCTGGCACTATATCCCACTAAAAGAAACCAGGACTCCTAGAAGAAATATCCTTGCAAGTCTGGAGCAGTAAAAAAGGCCTAGCACACTTGTTCTGCAAGAATGCAAAAAAGCCAGAAAGCTAACCAAGAATACTGGGATTACATCTAAGGATCAACCTGAGTCTTGTTCAGGCTTCCAAGAGGCCAAATTTGAGCATTACTGAAGACAACTGCAATGGATTGAAACATATGAAACATGTTCTTTAGAATACTTTAAAAATATGTTCATTAGGATACTTTTTAAAAAATTCCACATTTACAGGATGTTAGGTGTTAATGGGATGAACTGTGTTCCCCTCAGTATCCCCTGAGTCGAAGCCCGGTATCCCAGGATTGTGTCTGTATTTGGAGACAGAGTCTTTATAAAGGTAATTAAAGTTAAATGAGATCATATGGGTGAGTCTTAACACAACATGACTAGTGTCCTTATAAGAAGGCATCAGAGAATAAACGCAGACCAAGGGACAACTATGTAAAGACAAAAAGAAAAGACAGCCACCTAAAAGACAAGGAGAGAATCCTCAGAATGAAATTAACCCTGTCAACACCTTGATCTCAGACTTCTAGTCTCCAGAACTGTGAGACAATAAATTTCTGTTGTTTAAGCCACTTAATCTGTGTATTTGTTATGACAGCTCTAGCAAACTAATGCACTAGGAAACTACCTCCTTAATTTGAAAGCTGGTAAGTAAAAAAATCAAGCCATTATTCTATCTTTCCTATATAATCTGTGATTTAGAATAACCAAACAGTTGATAAGGGTAAGTTCCTTTTTGTTTTTATAAAAGAATTATAGCTAATCAAGCAAGAAGGAATAACAGAACTAGAGTGTCACCATTTGTAACACTTAATGAATAGATTTAGCCAAGGAACATTAAAGGCTGAAAAAATGACACAAAGAGAAAAGACTGAACAATACATACCTTCCTGACAGAAGTATAAAACACTACCTTTGAAGTTTCTTGGGGGGAAAAAAGAACCCAAATCTGATCAAGCCTCTAGATTTAACTACCAATGTATAGGAAATACAGGAACATGTCAGATGACACTGTAGGTCCACAAGCAGTGAAATCCAGATGTAGAAAACCCTTTAAGACAATAGATCTGATTTCCGCAACAACAAAAAAAATCCCCAAGAAACAAAACAACAAACAAAAAGAAATGGAAGGAAAACCAATCTCAATTCACAGACCTTATTTATACACAAAATTCAAACAAGCTGTCGCAGAGATAAAGATAATTGGAAAAATGCAAATACTGACTGGATATTTGATAATATTAAGGAATTTTTATTCTTAATTTTTTAATTTTTAGTTTTTAATTTTTTAGGAATGATAAATGATATTGGGCTTTTTTTTCAGAGCTGTTATCTTTTAGAGATACAGAGTGTAGTATTTACAAATGAAATAAATGACATGATGCCTGAGATTATTTTCGAAATTATCAGGATAAAGAAACAGGAGTACATATAGATGAAATACAATTAACCATATAGTGATAATTAACAAAGCTACACAGATGGTGGATAGAAGGAATTCATAATGCTGTTCCCTCTACTTACATATTTCCATAAGTTCCATTGAAAAGATATGGGTTTAGGCCTAGTGGATTGTAACCATCTTATCTAGTCATTTTAACAGAGGTGTGGAAGAAACACCAGCCCAGAGGTTACACACTTGAGAGCAAGCAGGCTTTAGGTACTAGGAAATGCTTACACCAGAAGCACACACAGGCTCCTTGGACCCCCAACAGCAACCACGTTAGTCTACAATAGCCAGTGCTAATCCATTTTTTCCTCTCCAGGAAAAGGACCAAGGATTGGAATGACTAACAACCCACTGAAATTAGCCTGAAAGGATTAACCCAGTTTTCTTTCACAACACACCACACACTGTCTTTTCAGGGGTGTCTCATCCCTTCGAGTACAAAGTGTGGTCCCAGAGACACAGTCCCCCAGCTTTCCATCATCTCTGAAGATAACAGAAAATGACAAAAACTTACAACTACCCAAACAAGCAAATGCCAGAAAATGGCAGACATGTAAGAAAACAGATGGAAGTAACTGGATTGAGAAAAACCAAGATCCACGCTTTAACTCAGAAAAGAGTCTAATTTGTCTCTGCATCTCCAGCAGGCAATCAATAAATGCATTGGGTTAATGAAAAAAATTAATAAAACTAATGAAACGGTGCTCCCACGATGGGGCGGGGGGGGAGATGACTAGCACAAGAAAGGAAAATATGGTCATCATCCTAAAGACTTCGAAATACAGCATCTAAAATAACTTACCAGAAGAGTCAGCAGAAAGTACTGAAAAGCTCTTTAATATTCTCATTAGAATGCAAAAAGACTTTTATGAAAAAGGTACAAAGAGCCATAATGAAAGAAGCAGCTAAGGGAAAAATGAGATAAAGTAAAAAGGAAGGTGAATGAAATAAGGAGGGAAACTAAAATTGCAAAAAGAGAATTTAAATCCCCACTAAAAGCAGTGAAGGGTGAAAGTGAAGTATATTAGATTCCAAACTGTAGAAGACACCAAAGAAAAGACAGCAGAGAATGCGACTCTTGATCTCAGGGCCATGTCCAGCCCCAAACTGGGGGCAGAGATTACATAAGAAAAAAAAAATTTTTTTTAATAAATAAAAATAAATAGAAGAAAAAGGGAACGGCAACATTACCATAAAACAAAGTAGATTTCAAGGCAAAAGCACTAAGCAGAACAGTGATTACGAGCCAACAGTTATTAATTTCTATGTGGAAAATATCACTGCATTGAAAAAAATAAAAAGAATGAAAAGAATAAGAAGCAAAAGTTATCAGAAGTCCAAAGGAAGTTGAGCCTACAAAATCTAATGCCATTAAAAGAGCACATATCTCTCAATCTGATGTATTCTGTAGGAAAAAAATTACAAAGCATGGAGGAATGGAATAACGTAATTGACAAAGTTAATGGGTTTGTATCAGACTTTGTAACTCACCTATAAAAAAATGCATCTTCCTTTTAAGCATCAATGGAACTTTTATTAAAAATGATCATGCATCAGGAGACAAAGAAAACCTCCGGAAGTTCTTAAGTATAAATGACACAAAGCCATAGTCTCGGTTTCCAAAGCAATAAAATTTTAAACAATAAAAAATATTAGAAATTTTTAAATACCACACTAAGTAATGCATAGCACACACACAAAAAAATCTGCCATTACAGGTTAAGTTTAAAAATAACAGGACTACCACTTATCAACACTTAGGAAATAAAATCAGGTACACTCCAAAGAACACATATAGCCTTAAAGCCTTTTAATATTAGACAAACAAAAATCTTCCTGTCCACTTACTGATACCTACAATTTCTTCCCCAAAAAGTGGGTGGGGGAGGGAATGGAAATTTTTCATTTACAGTAAGAAACTAACGTCCATAGTTTAAGATAACACACTTCAAAATGAACCAGTTTTAGACCACCTGCACCCAGCTGATGGGTTGATAAAATATAACTAATACCAGATGCTTCCATGTTTTTATAGGGCATAGAGGTAAAGAGAGCAGGAAGGCAGAAAGAGTCACAAGTTTAGAAGGGTTCAAAAAGTAGACACTGAGGACACAGAAAAGAGTTTAATATGTATCCATTTTTCTTAGTATAAGTACTTGAATTCGAACATAAATTGAATCTACACAGACAAGTAGTACAAGCAGGAAGTTCTATTTTACATCAGTTACGTTGGGAAAATGAATTGACTTGATTGCCTATAAAGGTTGTGGTTGCTAATAGTCCTAATAATCAAGAATAAAGGAAAATATCTAGGTTTGTGAACTACTGCAGTAGCAGTTTTCATTAGGGAAATAAACCCTGTATTCTGATTATAAAATGGACAGTTCCACATCTGCTGATAATTAGGCTAACATTTCACTAGATTAACTTTAGGAATAGCTACCATTCCTCCTGCACCTGAGTGTGTGAGGAACTGTGTAATACTTCCTGTCAACCTAAACACCACAAAGGACAGGTTGGCATCACCAATTTACCTTGGAGCCAACCAAATTCCATAAGGGCCAAAGATCATATAACTAGCAAAGGTGCAAGTCGGGATTTCGACTGGTGGCTTAGTATCAGGTCATAGACAAACTATAGGCTCCCAGCTAACACTAATTAGTCTTGTGGACTTGGACACTCTCACTTGTTCAATAAATATTCATTGAGCATCTTCTGTGTACAAGTTTCTGTGTTTAGATATGAAGGCTCAGAGTTTTCAAATCTCTAAAAACTGTGAACAAATATACCAGCCACCTCACAAAAGTCCTTTTTTGTATATAGAGAAATTTCTCTCCATCCAACTATACCACACCAGAGCATCTGATTCATTATCACAGTCGCCTGGGGACTAGAAATGTGAAACACAACACAATACAATCCTCTCAAAGACCTCCCCTAGCGTTCCCATGGTTGGTCAGATTTAGGAACCTGAAAAATAACTGCATTTTTGCTTCTTAAAATAGATGTTTTACTTATTAACATAAGTTAATTTAAAAAGTGGGAACTCAAAAAGAGAACATCACATCTTAAGTAGTATTACACGTTTAGGGTGACTAAAATATTATTAACCTTTAGAAAGGCTCAGAAAATTTAAGCAGTTTAAGAATAACAAAAACATGGTTTCTGAGCTTGGGAGAACTAAATCAAAGCACTGTTGAACACAAAGAGAAATTTTTTTGCCATAGAGACATGCTACCTTGGCCTTAAGGAAGAAGACAGGTTTCCGTGTAAAGAATGTTAAGCAAGAGACATCAGATCCACTCCTCTGCAAATATTCCTGACGGAATCAGCATGGATAGAAAAAAAAGAGGGAAGAGTTACCACATGACAGCTCCGTGAAAAACTGGAGACAGCGGCTGCATCATTTCTCTCAATGAACTGTCCACTATAAGCAACCTTCTTACCACACTCACACAGTAATTTCCCAACCCTGGAGGAATAGAGCTCCTGAGAAATGAACCTACTTTTGCTTTATCACACACACCGTCAGGCACCCTGCCCTCAAAAGGCCATAAACAAAATGTCCAATAACAGTCTCTATTAACAATAATAGTAATGATTACATTTTATCTAAAACTTAAAACGTGTTCTAAGCACTTTATACTTATTAACTCACAAGTCCGTATGAACAATCCTATAAGATTTGTAGTACTCTTCTCTCCATCTAACAGGGTAGTCCCGTCTTTACCCCATTTTATAGATGAAGAAACAGAGGCTACAGCTATGCTCCCACCAAGCTATCTGTGTACATAACAATTACATTAACGATCATACAAAAGTGCCTTGTAGCAAAGATGCTTCCATTTGTCCTTAAGCAGCTGAAGGCAATAGATAGGACTCCAGGCAGAATGTGACTTTAGAAACTTTTGAGTCGAGTGTGGGGGGCCTCCCCAGCTACTATTCCCCACATCAGCCACCCAGGATAAAATTCTATTTCTGCTAATTAACAAAAAGTATCAAAACAGAATAGATTCTGATTCATTACATTTGTTCACAAATTACATACTGACAGTTTTATACTGTCATACAGTAATACTAAGCATATTATCCAAACTTTTTGTTTATAATTTTATCTCACATCAAAAGAATTTTAGCTTTCAGCTAAAATTTTAGCTTTTCCATACTCCCTTCTTCTGGCCACATGCTCCTCAGAGGCCCTCTTAGCCACCATGCCTTGCAAAATTGACAAAATCAAGGACTTCCTGCTCACGGCCAGGTGAAAGGATACCAAATCCACCAAGATCAAAAAAAAAAAAAAAAAAAAAAAAAAAAAAAGGGTATGTGAAGTAAGTTCGATGCAGCAGATACCTTTATATTCTGCTCTTCACAGACAAAGAGAAGGCAGAGAAACTGAAAGCAGTCCTTGCCCCCAGGTCTGGCAGTAAAGGAGATGAAATGAACCTGGCACACTCACTTGAACTGTACTAAAATTCTAAAAGTTAAAAAATAAAAAAGAATTTTAAACACTAGAAAGCTACAATAAGGTAATGCAACAATGGTCAAAAACAGACTTTGAAGTTGGAAGTCTAGGCTCTTACTAGCTGTGTGACGTCAGCTAAGTCATCTCACTTTTCTACACTTCATCTGTGAAATGGGTACAGGCCTTCATGAAGTGGGGCAAAAATTAAAGCATGAAGTTCCTAACAGAGTATCAGGTAGAACAACTTAGTTTAGAGGAAATGGGGGTGTGAGGTGGTAGGGAATACACCAGGGAGGAAATACGGGAACATTCACAGAAACCATATAATGGCTTACCTTAGGGCCAGGTGTAGACAACCCTGATCTGCCTGATTTAGGACAGGGAAAGAGGACACTGAAAACGACAATGGAAGCAAGATAGGTGGAAGAGAATTATCCTAAGGAAATTCTTCTTCTCTCACCCTCCCTCCTCAGAAGTCTACCTCCTGCAACCTAGGGAGTAAAGTGGGAGATGGCCTGGAAGCAGCTGCCAAAGTCCTTTCCCCAGGACTGGTACCACCCAGCACTAGGGCTCCATGCAGCTCTGTTCACAGGCTATAGTACATACAGGGTTCAGGAGTAAGGGATGGCCAGGTGAAAGGCCAACCACAGATGGGATCTTAGAAAGGTATGGTCATCAAGGTAAAAAGAGAAGCAGAAAAGCAACATAAGCAGGTAGGAGAG
This sequence comes from Ursus maritimus, assembly GCF_017311325.1. NCBI lineage: Eukaryota > Metazoa > Chordata > Mammalia > Carnivora > Ursidae > Ursus > Ursus maritimus. The sequence goes on from NW_024425564.1 coordinate 14,028,656, forward strand.
TCAAAAGAAGAGATTTTATTTTAGAAGATGGACAATCTCAGAAAGATTGTAGGCAGGTGGGGAAAAGAACAATAGGAAAGAGTACAAAATAAGTGGAGCCAGACTCAGAAAGAACAGTATTTGGTAGAAATACGACAGCTACCAGGGCCAGCTTTGGTAAAGAAGAGGCATGTCTTCCTCTTCTGAGACCAGAGAAGAGAGGGACCATCAAACTACAATAAGATTTTAAAGGGATGAAGTGTGATTTGCCTAAGGATTGGCTTCATTTCAATAAAGCAGGAAAAAGATAATTTGCTAAAAGGGATAGGTATGTGGTAAAACCTGGAGAGATCAGGAAATGGGTTTGGAGCACTGGCCATGAAGAGTAACTCTGGACAATGATAGGGACAAAAGTCAGATTTAACCGAATTTTCCTATAATTGCCCTTTCCACTGTCTGAACAGCCATATGCCCTGATTTCTCCCCCTGACAATGATGTTCTGTGGCAAAACATATCGTTGGAAATATAATCTTTGTTAAAAGATGATCTATACCATGACTACATATGGAAAAACAGAGATGCCATTATCATAACAGCATAATTTGAGAACTCTCAACATTCTTTCCCTGAATAACTTCTTTGTACAACAATTTACTCTTTAGGACATAGCAATGAATAAAAATGCCAGCTGCCTTCAAGAACGCTACCATCTAATCCCAGATATGAGAAATGCAAACCACCATAGTACACATAGAAAACCATGATAAAGATGGTAAAACACCACACAATATATAGAACAACTCGAACTTAAGTCCAAGATAACTAATTTTTAAAAAGAGGCAGTTGGTCTTCATAAGAAATTTAAAGGTATCTTTAAAACTTTATTTCAAGAAATTGCAGTATCAAAGTCCACAGAGAGTACAAAAGGGTTATGCAAAAAAAAAAAAGACATATATATTTCTTTATTTATTTTAACGTTCTCTATTTTGAAATTGATTAAATGCCAAAGTAAATAAATTAAATTCTTACTTAAAAACAGAAATGAAGTTTAAGATGATACACCCATCTGATCATACTGAAAGATGCAATACGACAGTGCCACAATTTCTTGACAAGGGTCATTCATGAAGTGTGGGTTAAGTGCAGGTAGATTAAGCAATTCTTCTCATTCTATGGTCTCAGCAACAGCAACCAGGGCACTTCAGGACTGCTGGGAGGTGCAGAATTGAATCAACGAAAGCCAGAGAATTGGCAAAACTGGCGACCAGCAGAGGCAGAGATGCCAGAGGTTGGGCAACATCAAGGCATATTTCAAAATATCAGAGGAACTCTCTCAGGGAGATAAAAGAAGAATAATGTCAGAATCTCACCTTACAGAGCCCAGACCAAATAAAAAACAGCTGGATCTTTCTAGAGAGACTCTAATGCTGCAGAGAAAGGTATATAGCAGAACTAATCTGTTTTCTTAGTTGTTCTCCTGGCCAGGGGCTAGGTCTAGTACAGTAACCCCAAATTTGGTAATAAATCCTGATCTTTTCATCATTTAAATTTTTAAAGAAAAAAAGGTATTAGCAAACACAAAAATGGCTTGGCAAATAAAGTTCAGGACTCAAAAGCTAATATGAAAGTCGAATTTTTTTGCTTTTTCCTCACTGCCTTAAAAAAAGACAACTGTGTGATAAAGCTATATGACTGTCAATAATGTCTATACTTCACTACCTGAGTAACTTGTTCCTTATAAAAATAAACATAAACAAATGCCAATTAAAAAAATACAGAGCAGGATGCCACTTTCAAATAAATAAAAGCCAGTGTGGCCAAATCCTCCCAGTAATTTCTACGAATTTTCCTAAAAAATTCCTAAGAATTTTTCTGAGATTTCTAAAATATTTGATAAAAAGATTTCCTTCTCCAATGTTTTTAGACCATTAGAAGCACTAGAGACCAACAAGCATACTTCATTAGGTATTTCCTCTCCAAGACAGAATAATATTATGAAAGACAGATCTATGAAATCCCACTTCTATTTTTTTAATTTATTTATTTGTATGAGAAAGAGTGCACACGCACTGGGTGGGGGGGAGGCAGAGGGAGAAACAGACTCCTCACTGAGCAGGAAGCCTGATGTGGGACTTGATCCCAGGACCCTGAGATCATGACCTGAGCTGAAGGCAGATGCTTAGCTGCCTGAGCCACCAAGGTGCCCTAAAATTCCACTTTTAAAAGGATTCATAAAAAAGGTACATATCAACAAGCAAGATAAATATCACTTCTCAATTCTTAATTCCCACTCACCCTTCTCTTCAAAAAAGTGTCTTTCCATTCGATAAGTGGAATCTCTCTATTCATCCAAATGACCAAGAAAAACACTTTGGATTCATCCTTGACTCCTCCCCTTCTTTTTACTCCTCAAACCTAATCCATCAGCAAATCCAATCAGTTTAACTTCAAAATACCACACAGATTAGTCTACTTTTCTTCATCTCCCCTGCCAGTACTCCTATCCAACCCACCAGCACCTCTAGCCTAGACTACTATACCGGACTCCTAACTGGTACATTCTTTTCTATGCTTGACCATTGTAATCCATGTTGCAAAAGTGATAATGAACCATAAATGAGTTCACACCACTTTCCTGACAAAAACCCATCCAACAACTGGCCCTCAGAATAAAACCCAACCTTATTAACAAGGTCAAGAAGCCCTGAGAGGATCTGACCCTTGCCCACCACCTAACTACTCTCTCATCACTAACTCATTATGCTCCTGGCCTCTTCTTGTTCCCAAAACATACTAACTAGGCTTGTTGCACCTTGAGGCTTTCGCATTTCTGTTTGTTCTATCTCGAAGGATATTTTCCAATATCTTTAGAATTCAACACAAATCTCATTTTCAGAGAGGCCATCCCTGACCTAAAGCATCTTGTTAACTCTCCAGCACAGTGCTTCTCAAACTAACTGTGAGGAAGGGAGGCTTTTTTTTTTTTTAATTTCTGATCTATCATGTAACTATTCTTTTTTTTTTTTAAAGATTGTATTTATTTGAAATAGAGAGAGAGAGAGCAAGCACAAGCCAGGGGAGCAGAAGGCAGAGGGAGAGGAAGAGGGAGAAGCAGACTCCCCACTAAGCAGAGAGCCCGATGTGGGACTCGATCCCAAGACCCTGGGATCATGACCCGAGCTGAAGGCAGCCAGTTAACCAACTGAGCCACCCAGGCGCCTCTATCATGTAATTATTCTTTTGTAAAATACAGAAAAATTATTTTCTTTTTAAAATGGAATTTTAAAAAGTCATACAAAACAGAAGTTCAAAATTTTAATTATTAATAGTGTCAATGGTCAAAAATCTTCTCTATCACATTACTATGAGTCTCTCTCATTTTCTGTACTAATCCCATTGTGAACTGGCACAACTGTGAGATTAGACTATGATACTGCTCCAGCATGTCATCATGCTTTCCTTAGCACAGCACTTAGCACATTCTAGAACCACTTACTTGTGTGTTTGTCTGTAGTGGCCACTATTCTCAGCACTGGAATTGCAGCAATGAAAGAGAGAGACAAGATCCCTGCCTTCTCAGACCTCATGTTCTATGGGGAATGGTTATTGGTCAAGACCACAAGGCAAAAACCTGATCTGAACTCAGGCCTGCCTCCAAGGTTTTTCCTGGGTTCCGAAAAATGCTCAGCACTCAGCTAAGCAGTGAAGTATACAAGTTCATATGCATCATCATCTGTTTCTGAAAATATTACATATATAATTGTATATTCTTCACTTTACTTCTAAGTAAGTGTCCATTCAGATATCAACTTTAGGACCCATTAGTGTAGAAGAATTAAGCTACATCTTCAACCAGTGTCTGGAGACAATAATGATACTCTAACAGTCACTTAAGTCATTTCTACGACTTAACTATAAAGATCTGTACAGTATCTCCTGCTACTGTTCTTCTACCCTACAAGCAAGTTCTTCACCCACTTCCCAGATCAGTAGTAATGATATTTAGGATTTCTTGTGAGACGTAATCAGTGCCTCCGCAGAAAATTCCAGCTGCCACCTTAGGGCCATTTTTAGAGAACTGGGGCCATGATGATGTTATACGTATTAAATATATAACTTGGTTTCCTTAGACTTCACTGGCTTGTGATTAAAAATAAAGTCCATTCAAAACACATTGGCCGACATCTATATAATGAGCAGATCCTGAAGCACGGAGGAGTATCTCACATATGCTCACATTCTTACCACTCCTGTTCAACCAACCTATTGTCTCCCAAAAACTCTCCATATTGTTATTATTCCCACTTTACAGATGAGAAAACTGAGAACTAGATATATTTAGTAAATCTCTGTCAAAAAATAATTACTGTATATTTGTTAAAACTTTATTCTATTAAATACAATGTTATATCCTCAACAAATAGTTCTCAAACTTGCCTAGGCTTCAAATCACCAAAGTTACTATTATCCAAACTGCCAGTGTGGTTCTAACACAGCCAAACTAGCACTGAGAACCAATGTACTTCACCATGAAAAACCAAGTGCCTAGGGACAAAAACTTTAAAAGAATATAGGAAAATGAAAGGTGTTCATTCTTGAAATTTAAGGGACTATTGTAATGTTTCCATGTACCATGTTATTAGAATATTATTTGTGCAGCAATTAAAAAATCACTTTTTTTATGTTATTGCAATGTAGGACTGAGCCTATCCCTAAAAATACCAAAAGTGCCAATTAATGGATTCTGGCACAAGTCTACCTATTCAGTTTAGTTGATTTCCAAAATAAAGCCAAGGGCACTAATTTAAAGATTTCTATTAAAGCAAATGAATATCTAGAACCATCTGGATGGAGGGGATCTGCAACAAACCCCAACAATTACTTCTGCAAAAACAATGTGCTAGCTAGCCTTCCTATAATAAACATTCTAGAAAAACTTCTGCTCTATATTTGGTGTCCCCTCCAGCTGCCTTCAAGCATTTACTCTAAGACCAGTCTACACACGGAAGACCATTGTTTAATTTTGTTCACTAATTTAAAGAAAAAAAAAATCCATTCCATCAAGCAAGGACTAGAAACCACAAAACCGCCTACATACATTCACTTATCAAGATCTGACTAATCAAGGTGTAGGACTTAAATCACTAGTACTAATGTACTAATATTCACTAGTTGCTGGTTTCTAAAGCAAATGAGCACCTAAAAAAAGTCTTTACTTAGGTATCTGCCACATTTCACAAATGTGGAGATTATATATATATATATATACAATATATATATATGTATATATTTATTATATACAGTTATATATATGATGTATTTGATACTTTCAACTAAAAGTGATGTCTGCTATTAACCATTAGTGATACTCTATGTTTAAAAACAATGCTTTAAAAACGTTACCAGATCATTAAAATATCCTAAAGTATTCTTGCTCTTTAGGTAATCACACTTTATATCTTACTACATGTCTCCTTTATTGATTTTGTAACAGCATCATTTAAGACCTGAGATGTTCTTCATTCACAAGTTCACAAAAGAAACAAGTAAGTTGGTTTCAGCTGGACCTTTCTGCACTGCGGCAGGAGAGAAGGTGTCGCCAGTTGGTAAAACACTCCTAACGCAGGCCAAGGACAGAACTGTACATGGACCTTCAGATTCTGCTTCAGCTCCCACCCTAGTGGTCTGGGACAAAGTCACAGACACCAGCAAAACCCATAACATGCTGGGAAACAAGTTTCATTCTTTTATTCATCACCTAACAAGCATTCACAGTTCTCTGGATTTGATTTACCTGTGGCCCCATTAGTCACAACCACAAGATTGACTTTCATCCAAGTAGACCTAAGCTACTCCTTGGAGAGGTACCAAGCTCTTAGACAAAATACAAAATGGAAGGAGCACAACAACGCCTCACAGTCTTCCACGATGAAAATACTCATATCATGAGAGATACAGTGCTAAGTGCTTGCGATCCATCATTTCCATTTAATCCACCCACAAGCCTAGGAGAACAGTACCGTCACTATTCCCATTGTTCAGAAGAAAACATTAAGGTTTAAAATGAAGTTAAGAAGCTTTTGCCTAAAATAACATCTAAAACAAGTAAAACAGTGAAGATCGGAATCCTGGGCTGTGACTTTTATCTGTCTTTGTTTCACTATAATAAAATATAAAATGGCATCCATATTAGGAGGGAATAAGTAATGGTTTCCAAGCTGAAATTGCTTTATTCAAAGGCACTATCACTTAAAAATGTTTTCAATATAGCCAATTACTAAAGAGCAGAAAATTACAGATTTAAACCAGCACTCTCATTTCAGAATCAGCGAATTCAATTTTTGCCTAGAAAACAATACTCACAAGTCACTTGCCAGGAAAGCAGAGCAGGCTCCTTGCAGAGCGTCCAGCTTAGTATTGACACAAACAGCACTTCTCGTCCAGACCCATTAATAACTGACAAATTAACTACCTATACACTCAAGCTGGTTTCTCTTCAGGCTGACAGCTGGCCACATTCTTAGAGGAAACACACCCACTTCCACAGAGGAGGGACTTAAAATAAGGGGGTAATTAGGGCACACAAGGGCTCCTACACTGCACACAACTGGAATATGGATTTTATTACCTTCCCTAAATGCTCAGAATTCTCTTACATATAAAGTCCAATTTAGCTAAATTCATCAATGATCAAATAGAAGTAATTTTAGCTTTCCCATATTTAATACTTCGAAATCCAAAGGTAATTTAAAGCTGCCTATAAAAACAGTATCAAGAACCTTCTTTTAGTCTCTCCAGCTGCCTCACTGAAATGTCTGAAACTATTCTATAATGGTCACATAACCAACCTCCCCCCTTGAATTCCAAAATATGCTCTATTTGGATACCGATTGGGTTCATCACTGAGGTAGGAAAAGGTAGTAAGAGGTTTTAATTCTTACTCTTAGCAGCAATGAGATATTTTCCAGGTAACTTCAATTCTAAAGAATTCAACAAATAGCTATTGCCCCATCTACAATGACTGAGGTTCTTTACTAAGTGCTGCAGGGGTATCAAGATAGGTAAGCCTCAGTTCTCAAGGAGTTTAATGTCCGGTAATAAGGATAAGCCAATAATCAATGAGCTGTAACATGCCGCAGAGGATTCAGAGGAGCTGAGGGCACAGCTGGTAAAGGAGGGACCAGGAAGCCTTCCTAAAGTACCTGAAACTTGAGCTGGGTCATGATCAACAGTGGGAAAGCAGCAGAGCAAGACCCCACACAGGAGGATGCCATTCCCAGAAGTAAAAATGTGGGTACATGAGAAAGGTGAGGCAGGGTAAAAAAACAGTCAATCATCCATTAAGGCCAAACTTGTGATACAAATAAGAGATAAAACTGTGATGATTTGTGGAAAGGCTACAAAGCTAGTCTAAAGCATTTAAGTTAATTCATAGTATCAGTACAGAAGAAAATTGACCTCATATTTATATAAACTAGTAGGGAAGACTGAACACAGCACAATCAATGAGACTGCAAAATCCCGGGTGAGAATTAATGAAAACACAGACAGGGACAGTGGTAATAAGAAGGGACAAGAATAGATCAGAAAAATAAAGAGAACACATGGTGATAAAGCGGTAATAGGGTAAAAAAAAAAAGTAGCAGAAAACCATTCAAAGAGAACTGGTATTTTGAGCCTGGGTAACGAGAGACAAATCAAGCTAATAACAACTAGGAGTTGAAGTGAATGGGGGAAGGAGGGGTGTGGAGGTCAGGAGTGTAGATGTTTTTTTAACTTGTGTCGATTCTGAGATTTAGGGAGAACATCCAGGTAGAGATATCAAATGGACAACAAGAAATGCAGGCTGATTTAATTTTTGGAGGGTTAATTTTCCAATCCATAATGATGATTCCTAAATCTATATGATTTGTCAGAATCAACTAGGGAGCCTATTCAAAGCAAAGACCCCAGGCCCCACCTTAAAAAGTCCTGACTACACAGATTTCCATGGGACCCAGGAATACACAGTGTTCAGAAGCCAAGAATGGAGCCATTGCTCTACATGACTCTGCTCACTCTGCAGTTCATAATCTCCTGCTTTATAGTTCTGAATATACTTCCAGAACACACTCACTTGGATGGCATTTGCAGAATGTGAAACTAGTTCACCTCTCTGGAGGACTGGAAACATACTTTCACATCTGAAAGTAATTATTTCTGTCTGTATCCCACTGGCTATGGGGAATGGCTTTGATATTCTACTACAGAACTGATGGCTTAGGTCTACAAGTGCCAACCACTACAACACAAAGATCAATTCTGCTCAAACCGTCTGTGACCAAGATAACTAATGATTCCATGACCACTAGATTAATGACACATATAGCAAGCAGTTCTCTCTTTAAATGGTGGACAAAAGGATAACTTGCATAATCAAATATAAACCTTTCATAGATTTCAATAGCTTTCCTTCATATTTCAACAGATTTCTTTCTCACTCTGAATCCTCTCAATACTCCTAACTCCTTTTCTCCTCAGGTTCAAGACACAAGTGAGGTCACTAAGCTCACAACTAAGCCAACTGAAAACATTCAACCTGCCACTTTTACCAAAAGTAGAAAATGTTTTATTATATTTTGCTTCTAAAAAAATAATCAGGGAGGGGAAAAAAAGATCAAGTATGGAATGAAAATCTGATATTACCAACCACGGGAATTTTTTTTTAATGTTTGTAATAAAAGAGCAAACATAGTTTAGTAATAGAATAACACCCTAACCCAATTTATTCCGTTTTCTCCCTTTTGTTAAGAAAAAAAAGAAAAAGTAAAAGGGGTGCCTGGGTGGCTCAGTCAGTTAAGCATCCGACTCTTGATTTCGGCTCAGGTCATGATTTCAGGGTTGTGAGATCGAGCCCTGTATCTGGCTCCGCACTCAGCATGGAGTCTGCTTGCCCCTCTCCCTCTGCTCCTCCCCCCACTTGCTCTCTCTCTCTCTCTCTCACAAATATAAAAAAAAAAAAATTCTTTTTAAAAAAATAGTAAAAGACAAAATTTTTTACACACTCATTATTGATAACGGTGCTATCTTTATGCATTTGTTTAATTCTTACAGTTGTCTCATTATGTAGGTAATCTCATTATCCTCATTCTGCTGAGGAGAAAGACACATCTTCAACCAGTGTCTGGAGATAATAATGATACTCTAATAGTCACTTTAGTCATTTCCACGACTTAACTATAAAGATTTGTACTGTCTCTCCTGCTAGTGTTCTTCCATCCTACATGCAAGTTTCTTCACCACTTCCCAGATCTCTGAAACTACTAGGTCTCTAGAACTGCTATTGAAAATGGAACTTGCTTACGGCTTTAACAATGAGAAACAGCCCAAATAAAACTTGTCTTCAAGTGTGAAAAAAAGGAAAGGGGGGGCTGGAAATCATTGGGGGCAGGTGCTCCTGGGGGATGAAGACCAGGAATGCTGGTGGCACTGCAATGCCTGGAACAGTCCTGCACAGTCAAATATTGTGCTATGTCCCTCACAATTTTCAGAAGTCCAGTGCATTAAAAAACAAAACAAAATAAAACAAACTTTTCTAATTATCTGAGTATAGATCCTAACTAGGTTTTTACGTGGGCACAAAGTATGTGTGTGTACAGATTATGTGTTAAGGAAAAGTACTATTTTATTTGAAATTTACCCAAACTGGACTATTTTAAAAAATGAGGATACCATGCCAAGGCCACTAGTGCTTGTAGAGCTGCCACTGCCACTCACAGGTGGCACAGCTTGGGTTCACAGACATCACACCTGGGATTCTAGGTTAGGTACACACGGCCGAGCACTTCATCAAATGTTCTAATGCAACAGCATCTACGTGTTCACACCCAGAAACATGAATTCTCCGCACACACAACTTTCACTTCTGTTTTTAGTTGTAGTAAAGACATTATATAGATTTTTTTAAATGTGTGTAGTTATGTTATCCATGAATTTAAGATTGTTAAGGCACCAAATACACATGAAATGACCACATGGACCCCTGATATAGTGGAGGCTTAGTGAAAGTGCTATTTAAAAAATGGCATATAAATATTACCTGTCTTTCTCAATTCAACATGATGCAAGTCAAGCTACGTAGTTCCCAAGCCTCAGGAAATCCTGACTGAATCTCAGCTTGGTCAGCAGTTTGGACTACGTAAATCTGAGGACAGGCACCAACTGATCAAGGCAATTTTGTATTGTATACTTCAGTTCTTTTCATATTGAAGCTTAATTTTTAAATTTATGGTCATTTCTGAAGAAACATACAAAATAAAACTAATTAAAAAGAATTTTAAAGCAGGAGGAAATGGCATTAAAATATTCAAAATGCAAAAATTTTTAAAAGCCTTGCAAAGAAATATAAAAAATAAAGTTAGAAATATGCTTCACAATTCTTAAAGGTCGATTCTACATGGGATACACATATATGGTTGCTTAAACCCAATAAGTAAATATTACATCTAGAAGTATTATAACACTAAATTATGTATTTAAGCATTTTCTACCAATTTTACTTATCAGTCAACTTGCTTTACATCTCTAATTCCTTTATCATTATGACAAAAAAGATTTCATTTTTATACCAAGCCACCAGCATAAGTAAGAGATAAGTAGGATTAAAAAGTGCTAGACACACACACACACGCACACACACACACACACACACACACATTTTTTGTTGTTTAATTTTCCTAATCATGGGGGAGGAGGAAACATGCATACAGCTTCCTCTACACTGTTCCCATACAGTGAAGGTTTTTAAAAACCACCTTAGGCGTGCCAGGTGCGCAGTCATTAAGCTTCTGCCTTCGGCTCAGGGCGTGATCCTGGCGTTCTCGAGCCCCACATCAGGCTCCTCCACTAGGAACCTGCTTCTTCCTCTCCCACTCCCCCTGCTTGTGTTCCCTCTCTCGCTGGCTGTCCCTCTCTCTGTCTAATAAATAAATAAATAAATCTTTAAAAAAAAAAAAAAAACCCACATCAGGGGCGCCTGGTGGCTCAGTCGCTTAAGAGACTGCCTTCAGCTCAGCTCCTGGGATCCAGCCCCTGAGACCCTGCTCAGCAGGGACTCTGCTTGTCCCTCTCCCTCTGCCCCTCCCCCCCACTCATGTGCACGTGCACACATGCGCTCGCTCTAATAAATAAAATCTTTAAAAAAAAAACACACAGCAATTTCTTTGACAAAACTTAGTACCTTAACAAAGATACACTGTTTAAGATTCTTGATTCTTGATAACCACATGGCTAAATGTGTATAAAAGGGGAAAAATTCGTATCTCTCAAGACTTTCAGACACAGAAACACTGCCTCTGAGCAGTTACGGTTAAGCAGTGTTCAATAAATGCTATTTTGTTAGTTACATTCACTCTTTCAACTATCTTTGGAATTATTAGCCTTCACTTCACTGAACAGGACACGAAAACATTATGCTTATTAATATCAATAAAAATTTTGGTTTCCTTTCTGAACTAATTACACTTACATGGAGTTAACAAAAGTAAATAAAATCATGACAATTTTAAACATGTTTTTAAAAACTTATTTCATCTTTTCTCCAGCAAAAGTTAACCGGAAGGACACCTGGGTGGCTCAGTCAGTTAAGCGTCTGCCTTCAGCTCAGGTCATGATACCAGGGTCCTGGGATGGAGCCCCATATCCAGCTCCTTGCTCAGTGGGGGAGCGTGCTTCTCCCTCTGCCTGCTGCTCCCCCTGCTTATGCTCTCTCTCTCTCTCTCTGACAAATAAATAAATAAAATCCTTTTAAAAAATAGTTGTAACCAGAATTAGTACAAAGAAAAAAAACCTGATCTGATTTCACCTTCTTTTCCCTTTTCCTATTTTATAATAAAGTAATAGCCCTAATATAGGTGATAGTTCAAGTATTCTGAAGTAAAAGACCTAGATAAAACAGGAAACTGGACATTAAATCTTTAAAGAAGTGTTTTATGTTCTAATATGCCTTAAACTTATCAGAAAAATAAACCCTAATTCCAGGAAATCTGTGATTGAAAAATAGAAAGTAGGGGCGCCTGGGTGGCTAAGTAGGTTAAGTGTCTGTCTTAAGCTCAGGTCATGATCCTAGGACTCTGGGACTGAACCCCAAATGGGGCTCTCTGCTCTGTGGGGAACCTGCTTCTCCCTCTCCCTCTGCCTGCCACTCAGCCTGCTTGTGCTCTCTCTGTCAAAGAAATAAATAAACTCTTTAAATAAAAAATCTAAAAAGTCGTAAAACCAAAATTAAGATGCCGTGTCTTGGACTGCTTTAAAATAAATAAATAAATAACATAAAGCAGAATCCCAAGGGTTAATTTTACTTTAACTTTATTGTACATATATTCTAAAAGTAAGCAAATATTTTGGCATTATAAATCCTTTTCATCTACGTTAGTGGGAACCTATAAAGCAACTTCTCATGTAATAAAATTGGTTTCTTTAATTCTTCTTGTGCAATAGTAAGTCCACAAAAATTATGTGTTGATTTCTTAGGTATTATGTCCCTTCATTTTCTAAAGAATGGAAGCATAAAATAAGACGATATAAACTGCTGACAGTTTAAATTTCAAAATCGAAATTATAAACCTATTATTTTTATTTGTAACTCTGAAAAGTATATGTAAAAATAGATAAACAAACTATCATACTATTCTAAGATGACAATTTGGGAGCACTCTGGGAGCAAAAAAAGAAATACTGTTCAAGCTTTTCTATAAATCACAGCAAAACATAGTATTTGGGTCCAAAAACAGAAATCCTCGTCAGTGGCACAATTCAAAAAGACAAACTTCTGCTTCAACATTCTAAGGTTGTGTGGAAAAAAATCAATTCTCACAATGGTTTTTATTAAACGTAGTCTCTGAAGTGCAAAGCAACTGCAAAACTCAAGCGTAATTATCAGGGACTAAGAAGTGAAGATGCTATCTACTTGAGCCACCTGGTGGTTTACTTCCCTCACTGCATGGATAAACACCTTTGCTATGCACACAACCTTGAACTGGCTACTACATTATGTTTCACTTTCGGTGCCAAGACCAAAAAGAATTTACACTTACCAAAATTTAGAAACAGTGTAGGTCACAAGGCACAATTCCACTCAGAAGCACTTAAAAAAATTCACAGGGCTAAACATGGAATCCACACCTGAAAATTTACCATAGCAGGCCTCTTATAATTGTTTTTATGCCTTTTCAACAGTGTTTGACGCCTACACTAAGTGTTGAATCCAAAACAAATTCAAAGTAACTGTAGATCACACAGCAGACTTGCCTGTGGTTTATTTACCTCTTGCCCAGGTCTGGGCAGTTCAGAACATAGCAAATTTAACTTCTAATAGGGCACTGTCTTAACTGTCAGCAAGGTGGCAATAGGTGCTCCAAGACATCACTTAAAAAACAGAAAAGTTAAACAAGGTATACTCTGTCAACAAGAGGAAAGTTGCAGAATGCCAATCTTTACAACTCTCTGTTTGACATCAAGTTATGTCAACCAAAAGAATTCCCGAAGAGATTCTTCTGGTGCTCAAATTTTATAAAAGCAGAGTATGTCCAAGTATACCTTTATCTTAAAATGTAACAGCCTAGCAGCTAGAGTGCATTAGACAATAGCCATGACAATCCTAATGATGAGGATTACATAAAACTTGATTCTAAATGGATACCGGGGGTGGGGAGGGTGGGGAACAGTGACAATTTGAGTCTTTTAATTAGACCGGTGAGGTGAACTGGGTACAGCAACAGTCTCACACCCTTCCTTGGAGAGGCAACTTCCTCACTCTAGGCTTCAGTGATCTCTTCAATGGAGAACCAATAAAACTCAGCAGTAAAGATCAGCTATTAGCAAACTCACACATACGTTATAACCACTACTCTCCATTACTGATTTTATTGGGAGGTTACTAGGCACAGCTGCACCCCCTCGTCAAAGTGCTCTGTGCTCCTGACTCATCTCAGTGATCCGAGGCCGCACAACTTGCCCAGTGGAAACACTGAATGGATAGGAAGCTCTCAAAGGATGGCTCTATTCATCTTCCAGCTCAGGTTCTTGGTGGAGGCTAGGCTGCTATTAAAAGACTAGTTTCCTGAGGAAGGTAGATAGTTTTAGGAAAAGACCATTTGGCTGCAAAGCAGATGCTCTTTTGCCAACTGTTTCTCCAGCTCCCTGTGTGGTCTTGAGTTAAGTTGCTAAACCTGACCACGTCAATGGCCAGGTCTATAAAAATGACCATGTTTCCCGTAAAAAGGCCTCCCTGGTTCTGCACCGTTTGCCTTCATGGGAAAGCACCACAGCTTGAGAAGTTCTGGCTCTGCTGTGAGCACATCAAAAAGTGAGACACACACTCAGAACATTGTCATGGGACACTTTCCTCACTGCCAATCAAAGGGTCTCATTTCCTTGAAATGCTCAAGCATTTCAATTTTCAAAACTTCCTAATTCTAGGTGCTACTATGAAATAAACAGCATTGTGCGAAAAACAATGGCACCTTTGATGTAAGGTCTGCAACAAAGCAGGAATGGCAAAGGAAAAATACTACTTAAGAAGCAATCCTACTCTTAGTCTCTTCTCCATTTGCAGGGCCAAAAGGCAGATTTGTTTCAGTCTTTTATTTCTTCAAGAAATTATTAAGAAACAAGGGTATCAGTGGAAAGACATGAGCTTTAGAGTCAGAAGGCCTGGGCTCAAATCCCAGCTGTCATCTACCACTGGGGAGATGCAACACAATCATTCTTGTCCCCATCTACACCGAGGAAATAGCGCACATCGTCCCACAGGCTCATCACCGCATAGCAAGTGTGTGGAATTTGCTAAATTAAGCAGCCACTGGAAGCTGAGACTGAAACTGGCTGATAAAAGAAGGAACAAAGAATGCAGAACTTGCACCAAGAGCAAGAGGGTAAATTTCCTTCATCATGATGAGAAATCTGGATCTGTACATATATTTGTACATGTATATGTAATATACATATACATACATATACATATACAATATATACAATATACAATACACATACATGTAATCCCTAAGGGATTATGTGTTTCCTGAAAAAAGGGGCTGTCTTGTTAACAGGTGTCTCATTAACAGGAAAAAACAGTTGTTAGAAAATGAAATATGTTCAAAATATTAAGAGAGGCTTTGAGGGCCCTGCTATTAACTAATACACTCTGTTTCTCCTTCATTGACACAGCTTTCCATCTGTTTATTTTTCTTTTCTACAATGTGAAAGCATGCTAGGACTCTTCAATGACTAGAAGGTCCAAGGTTATATCAATTGTTAATCAGGTCCCAGAAATCACTGGATTGGAAACAAAGAATGAGGGAAGTGAGCATGAAGACAAGTGGAGCTACAAAAAAAATTTTATTTATTGACACAGGGTATTTTATAGAATCAGAAAATTATGATTGACCTTGTGAAAGTAGCAAAGATTAGAACTATTATATCTCTACACCACATCAGAATAACTTCTATACCACATCAGACTTCTCATCAAGTTTGAGAAAAACTAAGCATTGTACACTTTTTGTTGAAATACAAACAGCACACATCATGGATTCTAAACCAGTAGAATTATACTAGTTTGTATGGTGCCTCTAGCCTATCCCTAATACCACTTTTAGTTAGAATGGGAAGACACAGAAAAGAGCCATTTATGAAGCTGATAATTCAGGTAAGGTGAACGTCTGCCACTGCTACTTTAGAGAATATAGTATCCTATTTCATAAAGTTAAATCTCTAATTTTTAACAATCTATTCATTTGGAAGTTAATTTGAATATTTTAAATATTCAGAAATGCAATTTGAAAATGCAACTTCCTAAAGTATATAAAAGACTTCATAATCCAATATTGTTTATTTCTTACCTGGTAGTAATGGTATAAATATTCAATCTAATTTAGTTTGTGTTTTTAACTTTCATATCTACAATACATGGTGTTGTGTATTTAATAATGGAGATTTCCTTAAAACTCATTTAATAAAAAAATTCTAGTTCTAGGGGAGCCTGGGTGGCTCAGTCGGTTAAGTGGTTAAGCGTCTGCCTTCGGCTCAGGTCACGATCCCAGGGTCCCGGCATCGAGCCCCACATCAGACCCCCTGTTCAGCAGGGAGCCTGCTCTTCTATCTCGCTCTCTCTCTCAAACAAATAAAAAAACCTTTAAAAAAATTCTAGTTCTATGAATGCAAATCAAAATTAAGCATTATACTGAAAGCTCACTGGGAACCCAAAATAAGTTAACTCCGTGACACAACTCACCGGCAGCTAGAAATCTTTATAAAATGTAAATCAGATATCATTCCATTAGCTTCCCATTTCAACTGGAATATAATGTAAACTTGACACTATGGCCTATAAAACCCACCCCAAAATCCATACCCTACTTACTTCCTCCACAGGGCTCCCTTCTTTCTCCCCCTTCCACCTGCCCTACTCACTGTCCCTTCTAACACCTCCTCCAGGCTGCTGGCTCCTTCTCTCCATTTTCAGCGCCTGTGATACCTCTTCAAAAGGTCTTCTTACAACAATCTAATGCAGTACCTCAGCCACAGCCTAATTTACTTTCTATTCCTAAAACTGTTTTCATGGTATTTATCATTTGGGGAAATTATCTTCATTCATTTCAGTCTGCTTCATTCAAGCATAAACTCCTTAACAACAGGACTCTTATCTGCCTGTTAACTACTTTTCAGCAGTACCCAGAAATACTACAGAGCAGATCCAGGAAATATTTGTGGAAGAAAAAAAAAGTGGAAAGTCTGAGAATTAAGGAGTTTCAAAAGATAAAGGGTAAAAAAATCCCAAACAATATAGTAAATGCTATTCCAGCTCATAACAGATTAGAAATATTATGCACTTCAATGCTATACATAACAATGTAGCCATTGGAAAACCTTACTCCAGGTATAAATAGCACTAGAATACATTCAAATTTATTAAGCAAATATTTATTGCACACCTACTGTGTGTCAGATAGTATTCTAGGCAGTAGGGATTCCAGCAGGAAATATAATCAAAAGTGTCTAAACTTAGAAAGTTTACAGTCTAAACAAGAGAGATGGACGATCAACAAATGTACATACCTGGTGATAAAAAGTAGTAGAGAGAAAAATAAAGCAAAGTAAAGGAGTGAGGAAGGAGGGGACTAATACTTAAAGTAGAATTTAGGAATGTCTTCATGAGAAGACGACACTAAGAAAGAAAGAGAACAAACCATATGGATATCTGTGGTTGAATGATCGAGGGAGTGGGAACAGCAAATGCAAAGGCCCTGAGCTGGGGGTATGCTTAATATATGCAAAGAACAGCAAGGAGGCCAGTGCGGCTGAGGCCTGCAAGGGAAAAGTGGTAGAAAATGAGGTCAAAGAAGTAGCAGAAAATATTTCCTAAAAGGCTTTAACAGACCACACTAAGGCCTTTGGCTTTTTCTGAGTAAGATGAGAAGACACTGGAGGGTTTTGGGGAGAGGATGACATGACCTGACTTAAAGGGTCACTGGTCACTACACTGAAGACAGATTATAGAGAGCAAGGGTGGGAGCAGGGAGCCCAGTAAGGAATCACTTCAGAGGAAGTAAAGGTCTTTGCCATGGACTAAGTGCTTGGGACATACGACACTTATTTTAATGACTCAGAAAGTTTTGTTTTTTCTAAAAACAAAAGCTATTTTCCAAATAACCTTCCAGCAGTAATAACCTCTAAATAATCAGAGTAGGCTATTAGTGTGTGTTAATCTCAACAATAAACATTCTTAGATACACAATACAAATACTAACCATAAGAAAACTTAGTGGCTAATTAATATTAGACAAAGTAGACATCAAAACAAGGAATATTACCAGGTATAAAGACGGATATTTCAAAATGATGAGCAGATGACTTCATCAAAAAAACATAGCAATCTTTCTTAAAGTTTTGAGTATGAACCCAATGACAGGGCTTCAAAAACACTAAGAAAAAACAAATGCATTAATTCATGCAAGATAGTAAGTATATCAGCGCGGGAATTGGAACAGCCTCTCAAAGGCACCCCTGGAGTTTGTCTGTCAATGTAGCCTATTTGGAGTGAGAACCCCAGATCTGGAGGAACCCAGAGGCAGAGGCTATTGCTTGTTATATTCTAAGCTGAGGAGGGAGCACTTCAAGACTCCCAGGTCTGCTGCCCTGTTAAGATTCCATGAGGCTCTGCAGTTACATACTGCTGTGTTCTATGTGTTTAGCCTGTTCTCAGGCCAGTGGCAGGCCTGGCCATGGCACACCACAGCATACTGAATTAGAGCTGGGCAAATTCTTAAATGAATGAACATAAGAGCAACCACCTGAAATCCTGAAACTAAATTTTATCTTGAGCCATATAAAACTATTGTTTTCATGGGTCAAAATGGTTGAATATTGGTAATTTCGTATGGCTTAACCCAATTTATTGAACAGAACATCATAAATCATCTCAATCGGTCACCACTTCATTTTTAACTGCAAACACTCAGCCTAACTTTCAGTGTAACAATTTAGCAGTACTGATCTCACATAACTATTCCTCAGGAGAGGGGCACCTGAGAGGCTCAGTCGGTGAAGCGTCTGCCTTCAGCTCAGGCCATGATCCCAGGGTCCTGGGATCAAGCCCCACATTGGGGGGCCCCACATCAGGGAGCCCCATATCGGGCTCCCTTCGCCACAGGGAGCCTGCTTCCCCCTCTCCCTCTGCCTGCCGCTCCCCCTGCTGTGCGCTCTCTCTCACTCTCTCTCTCTAATAAAGTCTTAAAAAAAAAAAAACTATTCCTCAGGAGATGTCCTTAGCTTCACGTGGTCTGTGCATGGGGCCCAAGCTCTTTTTGTGTATTCTTTAATTTTCAGGTCAACCCTTTGTGTAGATGTTCATTGTTGTAACTAGAAAAATGTCAGACTAGTACAGGGGCGCCTGGGTGGCTCAGTCCGTTAAGCGTCTGCCTTTGGCCCAGGTCACGATCTTAGGGTCATGGGATCGAGCCCTCGCCCTCTGCTTCTCCTGACCACTTGTGCTCACTCTCTCTCTCTCTCAAAAAAAATCAATAAAACCTTTAAAAAAAAATGTCAGACTAGTGCAGAAAATACTTAAGTATTCTGAGCATGAAAAAGATATCATTTTTTTAAACTATTAAGCCTTATAGAGTAGTTCTAGGGGGAAAAAAACTTTTTAAAATAGCAGTATTTGTTTGCAGTAACTCAGTAGCTATTATGGAGTATTTTCCAGTGCCATTTATGTCAGCCATTATTATTGTTGTTAACTAACATAACCTATACTAGATAATCACAATATGGCAAAATGGGAGTTACACCTAGCTGGCTCTGGGTAACTTAAATGTGGACTTCACACACATGTAAGACTACTGCCATAATCTCGGTTTCTCTCTCTTTGACAGATACAATTTTCTCTGACACTGGTGTGCTTGAATGTCTGGTTTCAACTCAACTGTTTGTTTGACTACCTCCTAATTCTCTCTGTGCCCTTTGGCTGGAAGGAGAGGCCTGGCTGTATGCACGGGAATGGAGTTAACTGATGAAAACCAGGTAAGGCAGGAACACTTGTGATAGCCTACAGGCTCAGCGACTAGACTTGGGACCTATATCTTGGCAAAGAAAGGGAGGCCCAGAAGGAGCTATTGAATTGAACACGGCCCCAAGTTTGGTGTGGTTTATCCCAAGAGCATATATGACTTCTAATGTGAAATTCCTCTTACTCTAATAAAGATGAACTGTGCCCTTGGTTCTGGACCACAGTAGACAGAATGGTTGGAGCAGAGGAGGAAATAAAGAAGGTCCTCCAGATCATGTGCATGGTCCTAAAGCCTTTCTACACTTGACAAGTTCTGCAGAAAGTCAGCATGAGTCAAGTAGCAAAGGCACCTTGATAGAGGCTGTGCACCCCCTTTTGCCATCAGTTTTCCGCTGTATTTTCATTTGAAAGGTTTCAAAGAACTTTTCTTGGTGTGTCTTGAATGGTTCATACTTGTTAACTTTATAGGAATGTGTGTTCATAGGAAGCCTGTTAATCAAATTGCCAACATGAATTACTTTTCCTCATTTTTGAAGGCTTGTCCAATTAATAAAAGGCTGATGCTTATGCACTGAAGTTATTTGAGGCCACTGGGGGCCTGGAAGGAGTTACGTTTATTGATTCAACGTAGTCTTTCCTGTCACTTTGAGAACATTTATTCAATTTTGAAATGAATAATGATGGTAAAATTGGAAAAGAATATGTAAGAAAAGAAATTTATGAAAAACAATTCCCCAATTTAAAAATAATACTGCCTTCCCTGTCAGGCTTTGCTGCCAGCTGTTATTTAAACGTGTGTGCTCCTGCCCAGTGCAAGTCAGCAGCAGAACGTCCTATATTAGCAGGAAACCAGCACATTTATGATTGAGTTCCTGTTATTGACTTGTTCTTAGACAAAATGCCAAGTTTCTTTAGACATACTACAGTAGGCCCACTGTGGGAGCCCTGGGTAAAGGCTATTGTGACATTTAGGCTGCAATTTTTGTTTTATGTGTCAATATTTTTTTTAATGACTTTAAAAATGCTCCTACAATGTTTTCGGTAATGATTTGGAGAAAGTGTTGGATTCTAGAATGAATTTTTTTGTGTCTTTAAAATAGCGTCTAAATGGTATACCAAAGAAATATAAGTAGTTAAGTCTGATCCCAGTGATTCTGCCATGTTTTTCATCCAAGGTGGTGCACTTTGATAGAAAACACTGCAGTGGCCCCTTAGGTAGAAGGTGGAAGTGTGGAAGGCTGAGACGGAGGGTGGGGAACATCTTCACAACAGTAGAAGAAATGGAGATCTTAAATGGTTACATAATATCTTAGGAAAACAATTTCACTTTGTAAGAATAAAAATTATCAGTAAGATAAAATTAGTGTGGACCAACACATATCAGCATTTAACATTTTTCTTAAGGGAGGAAGGTGAGGGTGTAATTTCCCTTGAGGTGAAATTGAGGTATCTCTGAACAACTTGCCTTTCAAACTTCCTTAATTTGGGTGACATGCATTCTTAAAGTTTTTTCAGGAAACAACAAAACTGGTACCTTAGGTTGCCTTTCTTTCGATAGGCTTATCCTTCCTCGCATTTTCTCTAAGTGCCCAGCATACTTCTTGTATTAAGTTCCTATCACTACAGCTGTGGACTGGCCCATAACAAAGGTCATTTTCCTAATGTCGTTATGTTAGCCTTTCTGCAAGTGCAGGTAATTTCTGTATTGATGGTTTGGGATCAAGTTAGAAAACCAGGGATCATCATATAATCCATCTCATTATACTACTGCCAAAATGTGATGAACTGCTTAGACCACTCTACAACTTGACTGGAGCACTCTTCTTTAGCTCATGCTCATGTCAGGGGCTGTCTGTTATCTCCTACATAGTTCTTACAAGACCTAAAACTATCATGACCATTTGTTTCGATGACAAAAAACAATCTACAGTATGTGTGTTTTGACAAAGAGCTTTTTCTAATACTGACATTTTTTATGTGTAAAGTATTACAAAGGAAAACAATAATGACTATTACGTACTGACCATTTACTATGAGGCAGGTATTGTTTTAAATATTCTAACATACTTTTTCTCATTTAATTCTCCCAAAGATCTCCAAGGATCTCCATTTTGCAAATGAGGAAGTTGAAGATAAAGCATACCTTGACCAAAGTCACTCTGATAAAAAGTGACAGAGCTGAAGCAACCAACTCGGAACTGTGTATTCAATGGTCTAAACACTGTATTGTTCATCCTCTGCCTAAGTCACCATTAGTCGCATATAAAATGCCTTCATTGAAAAGTTTACCTCCTAACGTCCAATCCTGTAGCAAATTCCGTATATCCTGCCTCTAAAATATACAGATCTACCTTGTTTTACTGTGTTTCACTTTATTGCCTTCACAAACATTGAGTTTTTTACAAATTGAAGGTTTGTGGCAACTCTGCATTGAGCAAGTCTATCAGCACCATTTTTCCAACAGCATTTGCTCACTTCCTGTCTCTGGGTCACATTTTGGTAATTCTCGCAATATTTCAAACTATTTCAATATTATTATATTTATTATGGTGACCACTGTATTGTAATTGTTTTGGGGCACCATGAACCATGCCCATATAAGATGGTAAACTTAATAAATGCTGTATATGTCCTGGCTGCTATACTGACCAGTCATTCCCCCATTACTCTCCCTCTCCTCAGGCCTCCCTATTCCCTGAGACACAACAATATTGAAATTAGGCCAATTAATAACCCTACATGGCCTCTAAATATTCAATTCAAGTGAAAGGAAGAGTCACATGTCTCTCACTTGAAATCAAAAGCTAGAAATGAGTAAGTTTAGTGAGGAAGGCATGTCAAAATCTGAGACAAGCCAAAAGTTAGGCCTCTTGCACCAAAGAGCCAAGCTGTGAAAGCAAAGGAAAAGTTCTTGAAGGAAATTAAAAGTGCTACCCAAGTGATCACACAAATGATAAGAAAGCAAAACAGTCTTCCTGCTNNNATGGACAGACTTCTAATAGTCTGGATAGAAGATCAAACCAGATACAATATTCCCTTAAGACAAAGCCTAATCCAGGAAAGGCCCTAACTCTATTTCTATGATGGCTGAGAGCAGTGTGGACACTGCAGAAGGAAAGTATGAAGCTAGCAGAGGCTGGTTCATGAGGTTTAAGAAGCCACAAAAGTGCAAAGTGAAGAAGCAAAGGCTGATGTGGAAGCTGCAACAAGTTATCTGAAAGAACGAGCAAAGATCGTTAATGAAGGTGGCTTCGCTAAGAACAGATTTTTAGTCTGTTTAAACAGGCTTCTGTTGGAAGAAGATGCCATCCCAGACTCTCACAGCTACAGAGGAGAAGTCAATGCCTAAACTCAAAGCTTCAAAGGACAGGCTGACTCTCTTGTCAGGGGCTAATACTGCTAGGTAACTTCAACTTAGAGCCAATGCTCACTTACCATTCCTAAAATCCTAGGGCCCTTAAAAATTATGCTAAATCTATTCTGCCTGTACTCTGTAAATGGAAAAACGAGGCCTGCATGACAGCACATCTGTTTACAACATGGTTTACTGAGTGTTTTAAGCCCACTATTGAGACCTACTGCTCAGAAAAAAAGATTCCTTTCAAAATATTCCTGCTCACTGACAATGCATCTGGCCACCCAACAGCTCTGATGGAGAGGTACAATGTGATTAATGTTGTTTTTATGCCTGCTAACACAACATCTATTCTGTAGCCCATGGACCAGGACTCATTTCGACTTTCCAGTCCTAGTATTTAAGAAACATATTTCGTAAGGCTAGAGCTGTCACAGTGATTCTTCTGATGCACCTGGGCAAAGTAAACTGAAAATACTCTGTAAAGGATTCACCAATCTAGATGGCATTAAGAACATTCATGATTCATGGGAAAAGTCAAAATATTAACATGAATAGGACTTGTAAAAAGTTGATTCCAACCCTCTTAGATGACTTTGAAAGGTTCAAGACTTCAGTGGAGGAAGTAACTGCAGATGTGGTAGAAATAGCAAGAGAACTAGGATTAGAACTGGAGCCTGAAGATGGGACTGAATTGCTGCAATCTTATGATAAAACTTGAAACGATAAGTTGTTTCTTATGGATGAGCAAAGAAAGTGGTTCGCTAGAGACAGAATCTACTCCTGGTGAAGATGCAGTTGACACCACGGGATTTATAATATTACATGAACTTAGACGATAAAGCAGCAGCAGGGCAGGAGAGGACTGACTCCAGTTTTGAAAGAAGTTCTACTATGGGTAAAATGCTAGCAAAACAGAATTGCACGCTACAGACAATTGCTTGTGAAAGGAAGAATCAAACTGGCAAACTTAATTGTTGTCTTATTTTAAGAAATTGCCACAGCCACCCCATCTTCAGCAGCCACCACCCTAATCAGTCAGCAGCCACTAACATCAAGGCAAGATGCTCCACCAGATTACAACTCACAGAAAGCTTAGATGACAGTTAGCATTTTTCCGTAATAAATTACTTTTAAATTAAGGATGTACAGCACACTTAATAGACTACAGTACAGTGTAAACATAACTTTCATAAGCACTGGGAAAACAAAAAATTCATCTGACTCAATTTATTACAATATTCCTCTACTGCAGTGGTCTGGAACTAAACCTACAATATCTCTGAACCGTGACTATTTCAAATCTGACCTCTTCCCACCATGCCCTCTAGTTTAAGTCACAATTTTCTGGTGTCCAAGTTATTCTAACAGCAAGCTAACTGCTCTCCCTTCTTCCACTGTGGCCCTCTATAGTCTATCTTCCATGTAGCAGCCAGAACAAACTTATCAAGTCTCAAATCAGATCACAGTAAGTCTTTTAGGTAATACCTTCCATTTATCCCCAGTTTCGATTAGAAGAAAACCCAACATTCTGTCAAGTTCTTACAGGTCCTGAATGATGTGGTCCTTGTAAACATCAAAAACCTCACCTAAAAGGTTCTTACGTTGGTGTCTCTGCTCTTGCTGTTCCTTCTTCCTGCGACTGCACCCCCAGAACACAACATGGCTTACTCCTTTTCACCATTAAGCCTAAGCTTCAGGGTTTTGGTTTGGGAGGCCTTTTGTATTGTGTGTGAGAGAGAAGGTTTTTGGTATTGATATCAATTTCCTTAATTAACATACTACTATGCACATGCTCGGTTTCCTCTGAGTCAGTTTTGGTAGGTTGTCTTTTTTAAGTAATTTGTCCATTTTTCACTGAATAGTTTCATGGTGTAATAGGGAACATAAAAGCACAGATATCCAAATCCGAAACCAGATTTCCTACTCAAAAAAAGTATCTTTTCCTCTGCTGTTGGATGGCTCTGTGTTCTACCTCAGGTGGGTTATATGGACTGGCAAACTCCTGGGGTGACTCTGGGAAGCACCTGAAAGCACTAGAGCTATGCTGACTTCCTCAAGGAGTATACTTATCTCTTGTGCGAATTCATGCATCTTTTTAAGTGCTCGCTTGTCAGTTGTATAGTAAATAAGGGAAAACAACTTGAGCAGAGTCCAAATGGTCATTTTCATCAATTTCAAACCCAACCAGTCCACTGTTGCCTGGCCAGCCTCATATGGAAACGTTTGAGCGACAAGGTACATAAAATCATAAAGCAGTGGTTCACAAAGTTGAGCCTACATCAGTCACCCATTAAAATACAGACTGTTGGGTCTCACCCCTCAGAGTTCTATTCAGAAGTCTAGGGTGGGGGCACCTGGGTGGCCCAGTCATTGAGCGTCTGCCTTCGGCTCAGGGCATGATCCCAGAGTTCTGGGATTGAGCCCCACATCAGGCTCCTCCACTAGGAGCCTGCTTCTTCCTCTCTCACTCCCCCTGCTTGTGTTCCCTCTCTCACTGGCTGTCTCTCTCTCTCTGTCAAATAAAATAAAATCTTTAAAAAAAAAAAAGTCTAGGGTGTGGCCTTGAGATTACAAACAAATTCCCAGGTTGATGCCTGTGTTGCTGACCTGGAGAGCATACTTTAAGAACTTCTGTTATTTTTCCAGGCATATCTGTTCAGGAACGGTGCAGTTGATATTCCTTAATCTGAGGATTTCCTTACTTGCAACCGGGAATGACTGTCAGCAGCAGCCATGAAGGGAGGATAAGCACACTGCTGAACCCCCAGAAGTCTGCTCAGTGATGGTGTTATAATTATAATCATGCTGCTAAAGCTGAAAATTACCATGAAAACATAAGTTACTCAATAAGGATTAGGTACAGCTGCATATAAGTTAAAACCTATCACATGTGTATCAGATAAAAGAAATCTGGTGGTTGTCAGTCCATGGTTGATGTGGCTACTGATTATCAGGTCAACAATAAAGAGGGACCTAGGCTCCTTCCATCTTTCCTCAAGTTTACCTCATCATCCAAAATTGCTGTTGGAGCTCCATACATCACATCCACATACCATACCAGGTAGCAGGAAAGAGGAAGGTAAAGGCTAAGGGGGCCCAACTCTTTTTAAGCAGCCATTCCAGAAGACCCACAAGACTTCCTCTTACATTCATTGGCCAGAACTCAAAGAATCATTGACTTCTAAGGAAGTTGGAAAATGTCATCCTTTAAGTACAGAACTGAATCCAAATAATACAGTGATTGTGTCTATAAGGAAGAAGAAAAGAATGGTAAACAATTAACTGGTTGTCTATGCCACAATGAGATTGAAATATTGAGCTTATAATGACAGAGTTTGGAATTACAATCAGAGTTACAAATATTTGTATCAGATTCAAGTTGCCTATTAGCTTATCTGCACTATTCCTAGAACTGTTTCATTCCTAGCAGATGTACAATAAATATTTGTTGAAGGAATGAATATTATCTATAAGAGCAATTTACATACAATCATTAAATAAAAAGTGGTTCTCATATTAGATCCTTCCCTCTCTTCTGTGATGAAAAGCCTTCCCCTTTGAAGGTTCTCCTGGGAAGACTGCAATATTAACATTGCCAGAAGCAATTTTCTTAAGTACTAAGGGGAATTACACAAGTAAATTCCTCTGGGTAGCAAAAAAAAAAAAAAAAATTGAGACTATTTCTCTAAAATAAGATCTTGAGAACCAAGAAGCACATATATATTAGCCAATTTAGTAGCATTTTTCCAGGCCTGGGGGAAAGGGAGGGGGACATGAGCTGGTAAAGGTGAACAAGTATTCCCTTTCCCAGATTAGAAAGAATCCATCCATCATCTTAAAAATATGGCCTGTTCTGTGTCCAGCTGTATCACAACTGAACAGTGTGGCTAACTTATCAACATCCACTATTCCCAGCTTTATGGATGACAAACTTGCCACAAAGAAAGGCTGAGAACTCACCCAGGGATAAATAAACTCACAGCGAAGCTGAAAAGGGAAGCTACTATTCCTGATCCCCAGTCCACATACCTTGCAGGCTCAGGATAACTACCTAGCGTGTTGTACAGAGGATATACATATGACCTTCCCACTGTGTTACAGGGCCACAAAAGGGCAGTACTGATTACAGTCCACATATCTTAGATGCTTATAGGAAACTGTCTATGTGATTATTCAAAATACTTTCCCATAGGCTGATGGCAGCCAACCTATAGAAGAGCTCGGTGTAGCTGAAATACCTAAAGGGAAGTAACAATACTATAGAAAATAGCATGCCCAAAATGTGGTAATTTGAAAACCCATAATTTTAGAAAGACCATTCTTTTGCTATTTTCTTCAAATAATATCTGTACATGTTTGTTAAATAACTATCGCTAACTGAATTATAAGGACTGCAGAGTGAACTACATTAAGAAAACTGTGAAACATCCATCTGAACACTATTACAATCCTCATTTAAGGAAAAACAAGGGTATCTTGGGTCAAGGTGACCTAACTTCTTCAACAGCATAGGTAATAACCATTCCTTCATCACTTCAAGATCACCATCACTTTTGGACCTCCTTCTTTACCGTGCAGATCCCTGACTGAAGATTCACCAAGCTATTACAAAGCAAAAAGAAGAAGGAGAAGAAGGAGAAGGAGAAGAAAGAAGAAAGAAAAAGAAGAAAGAAGAAGAAAAAAGAAGAAAGAAGAAGAGAAGGAAAAAGAAGAAGAGGAGGAGGAAATTAAGATAATCTCAGACAAGCCCACAG
This sequence comes from Ursus maritimus, assembly GCF_017311325.1. NCBI lineage: Eukaryota > Metazoa > Chordata > Mammalia > Carnivora > Ursidae > Ursus > Ursus maritimus. Next base: position 14,056,291 of record NW_024425564.1, read on the forward strand.
CTCAATATCCAAATTTCTTATAAAATCTTCTATTCTTGAGATAACTTCCTAACTATTCTAGTGTTAAAATATCCTTAATTTTATTTTTTTAAAGATTTTATTTATTTATTTGAGAGAGTGAGAGAGAGCATGAACGGGGTGGCGGGGCAGTCAGAGGGAGAAGCAGACTCCCCACTGAGCAGGGAGCCTGATGCGGGGCTTGATCGCAGGACCCTGGGATCATGACCTGAGCCAAAGGCAGATGCTTAACCGACTGAGCCACCCAGGCGCCCCAAAATATCCTTCATTTTAAACGATGGCAATATTTAGTATTAGTATATGGGAGGCATTTTGTTTGTTTTTGGTTTTATTTTAAATATCCCTGGGTGACAAATAAGAGCATCGGCTGATCCATATTAAACCCAGAATTAACATCTATTTCAGGGTGGATGCTGCTAACCACACTCCCTTCCAGATACAATGTTTCACGTTTCTCAGCTCAGCGACTAATTACTGAATTTATTCCTCCTCTAGGGGGAGCAGTGCCTGCACAACAGGCTGGTGTCCCTAACCAACGCCTCCCTCAGTAACAGGCAGGCACCCACATACCCATAGCCTGAGATTTTACAACTGCCAAGAAAAAAGATAAAAGCCATACTCAAACCCTGAAGTATAATGTATCTCTAACACACACACACACACACACACACACACGCTCTTCCTCTCAAAGAACAGAAGTGGAGAAAACCTTACACCACTTATATTTAGTATTATCAAACATGTACAACTATTAAAACCTCTAGAAATCAGATAAGTGGTCCTAAAAAAAAAAGACAAAGTAAAATAATTTTAAAATTAAGGGGAAAATATCTCTTGGGAAATTTAACACATGACTTATCATAATGTTTAACATGAGGCTTAAGGCAGATTCTTAAGCTGTTTCAGAAAAACAAGGGATCATTGAGCTAAGTGCCTAGCTCAGCACTACAGCTGTGAGCCACACACAGACAGACGGAATATATGCTCCTTACCCATCAGGACCCAAAAATCTAGCTGATGTACATGAAAGGATTCCTGAATAAGATAGCCTGAACATACACAAAGGTGACATATAATGTTATACACACAGTTAGTGGGGGGAGAGGGGGATAATTGTTTCGCATTGCAGAGAAACAAAAAGCTTCATATAAATGAGTTTTCTAGCTGCTGAAGGTTAGTTAACCAACACAGATTGTCAATTATTTTTTATTATAATTAACAGATGTGTGTAGAATATTTCAAAAACATACTTTCTACTTTCTACAGATGGCATTTTGAGAATGCTAGGTCTGGGACTGAGGTGCTGGGTTAGTATTCCAGTTCAGTGCAACACTGCCCAAGTTTATCTCATACACCTCAGTTTCTGCACCTACCTTAGCATACTGGTCAAAGAATTAAATGAAATAATGCACAGGGGTGCCTGGGTGGCACAGCGGTTAAGCGTCTGCCTTCGGCTCAGGGCGTGATCCCAGCGTTCTGGGATCGAGCCCCACATCAGGCTCCTCTGCTATGAGCCTGCTTCTTCCTCTCCCACTCCCCCTGCTTGTGTTCCCTCTCTCGCTGGCTGTCTCTCTCTCTAATAAATAAATAAAATCTTTAAAAAAAAATAATGTACATAAATTATTGAGGACATATAGCCTGGCACACAGTAATTTCAATACATTCTAGCTATTATTAAGCAAAACTGTAGTGGTCGGTGTTTATTAACTACGAAGTTTTCTAACGAAATCCCAAAAGTATTTAGTCATCCCTTCCCAGTGCAACTCAGCTCCAGAAGTGAGCCGATGGATGAACAGACGGGTTAGGAGTATACATGTGGTTCAGTACAGACCAATGAGACAGAAAAGAAAGTCAGCTGGGGGCTTCGGGAAAAGGTTTTCTTATTCCTAAGAGAAAAAGAGACAGAAAGTGACAGGGACAAAGGAATCTCCTTCTTCTAAACCTTCATCTCTAGACACAGCACCTGGAAATACATTAACCACTTTGCACCCTCTCACGCCACATGGGATTAATCACTTTCATGGTACTTAATGACTACCTAAAATAGTTCTGTTTACTTGTTTTTTTATGTCTACCCTCCCTGCACCATTCCAGAAGTGAAAGGAAAGCTGTCTTTTGGGATGCATATACAATGCCCCTTGCTAGAATACTTACTTACTAAGGCCAGCAGGATCCCAATATGGCTCCCACCTCCAGTCCTTACCACTGGGCCTAAATGTGGGGTATGCTCGACAAACATTTGTTGAAGAAGTAATTAAAATAATCTTATTCCATGGCAAGGTATCTTTGACAAAGCATGCATTTTTCAAATAACATCTGATTGTTTATTATTCTTTCTCCTACAATTGTCTAGTTTGCATTTTAGACTTCAAACAAGACAATTCAGTAGCAATATCTGCCCTACATGCTTTTTAAATAGGGCTTATGTCCCAAGATGCTTTTTTAGTGAAATCTCTCTCCTCAAAAAAGCAGTAGGCAATTAAAAAAAAAAAAAAAAAAAAAAAAAAAAACCCAAAAGAAAAAAAAAAAAAAACCTCAAAGGACATGTAAGGTGCACACACACCAAAAAAGTTTCACGTTAATATTCTTAAAATCATCTGTCCTATAGGATCAGGATCAGTAGTAATAAGAAGGAGTCCAGAAAATTGCTACAGAATTCCAAATTCCCATAAAATATTTATTCCCTTTGAAAATAAGACTACCAAGTTAACGGCTTCTAATTTTTTCAGTAAGCCCAAGTAGGAACCAAAATCAAGTACTTTTATAAAATAGAATACAGAAGCATTCCAAAAGTACAACTTTCCTATCATTTTTTCCAGATAATCACCTAAAATTTAAACTTTCAACAATTGATCATTTAACCCATCCTCTCTGAATTATAGTTCATGCAATTAAACAAATATAGAATTGTGTGGGGAATTTTAATGTTGTTTTTCATTTAGAACCTATTACATTTCTCCGTAACTCAACTGATTAAAAAGCCAACTAGATGTGATATTTTGTGATGTGATAAAGAAAAGTTATACTACCTCTGACATGAACTTTTTTTAGCATCTGGATTCAATTACAAAATAGCAATACCTCAACTAACTCCGTAAGTGGTTCAAATGTTATTTTCTACTTGGGGAAGGTAGAGTTCAAGAATGTCTTTCTCAATGACTTAAGTAGGACGGCATATAAACATGTTTGCGATTTGTAATGTTCCCAAACTTAGGCAAAATATTGCTTTAGTAGCATTTCGAAGAGTTTCACCTAACAGAAAAAGAAATGAAAATCAAGTGGACAAAATTTCAAAAACATTACAAGTTTTAGATAATAATACAAGTTATAGGATACTCCTTATTACACTTAAAATTTACACTTAAACATACATAGTCTGTGAATAGCCCCAAACTCATGCTTGGCAAGCAAATAAAAATGATAAAATTGCTATAAAGATTAGTCACTAGAGAAAAACATTGCTGGTAGTCTTTGCATTAGAAAGAGTCCACTTACTCTTTTAGTTGTCATCTTTCTCATCATACTGAAGTTATATTAACCTTTTGAAAAACTAAATTAGAAACACTCAGTTTACCACTTGAGAATAATCTTAAAATAATTTTGTATTCATACAGCCTAACATAGACTCTAATCTCAGACCATAAGAGCACACTGTCCTCTTCTTGAAAAGTAAAAAAGGGCAGTTATTTTCTGAATTGTTACTTTTTTAAAAAATCACTGTTTAAAAGGTTTTCTAAAGTATAACTTCTTATAATTTCTTCTGTATGCTCATGGCATTTTTTACTTAACTTCTCTTCCCAAAGGTTATTGTCTCTCCAGGTGACTTAAGGGACAGGGAAGTCAAAAATACTCCTTACTATCCATTATTTTCAATATTTTTGAACTCAATAAAGGAAACATGATCTTTCACTGCAAAGTTCTGTTCACTATTTTAGAAATCATAAAAACATAATGCAAAGTAAAAGCTCATCATAATGGGGCAAATATCACTCAGGAAAGCCATTTTAGACCATCTTAACTCAAGAATGCCTCAAAGGATTTTGTAAGGAGTCCCTTGATTTATGGTAGCCCATGAAGCATAATGAAAAACCTCTACAGCTCTAAATTCTAATTCCAGCTGCTCATTAATCTGTCATTTACTAATGGTGGGATCTTAGACCCAACAAGCTTTGGGCTTCCATTTCTTCACTCATAAAATGAAAACAATACAGACCCAATGACCCTAACAGGGAGGGCAGCTGTAGGAATTAAATGAGATACTTAATGTGAACTCACTTTGAAAAAAGAAAACAAATAAAACACAAATTAATTTTGTCATTAAGGTACATGAAAAAGTTCTATCATGTTGAGTGAGGGTACAGGGGCTAGGACACATGTAGAGTAAAAAAACAAAACAAAAGAATGACAGGCCTAGCAGATATTGCTGGGCCACACTCAGGCATGGTCACAGTGCAGGGGAAAAGCACCATTTAATAAGCAACCCCAGGAAGGTGCACCTCAGAGGACTACTTACTGGTCAGAGAGTGTTAGGAAAGAGGAATGAGGCCTCCTAGAGGCCTCAGGAAGACTAAATGCAAGGGGCTATAGCCTAGTGTGTTTTCATACATATGGGAGCAATCCCGTCAGCTGGGACAGGGAGTAAGGAATAATAGGCCAGGATCAGGGATAGTTTTAAAAGCTGTACAAAATGCAGATGTGAAAGCATTCTGAGATGAAGGAGAAGCCGCTAGATGTGGGAGCCCTAATAGGCTCAGCAATCTCAGATAAGGCATGTGGGTCATCACTGAGAGTAAAGATGGGAGAGATGAAAACTCAGGCTTAAAGGGGAAGAAGGACTGAACTACTACTACTCAGTTTTTGGTCAAATAAAACAATCCATACAATGATTTGGCAAATATTTATTAAGTTCCTACTATGCCTTAGACACTGCTGTAAATGCCCTGACAAAGAGGTGAACTGATAATGTTCCCTACACTGCGAAGCCTCAACCAAAATCAGTGCTTTAGAAACAGCCGCAGCATGATAAACAAAATATTGTTATTTTGTATTTAAACACTTTCAAAATCAAAATAAACCTGCTCCTGAGGTCCTTGAAAAAATAACTGATTCCAGATTTGAAGCAGGAAAAATATATGGATCATCTTCTACCAAAAAGCAATGAGGCAAAGACTACCAAGACTGCATCGAAAGGATGCAGAGGCCAAATGAAAAGGTTTCCACAGCCACAGATGAAGTAATTTGAGCATCAACAAGTTTCAGTGGACTGAAACACAAAATATAATTCCATGAGTTTATGACACCAAAAGAAAAAAAAAAATGGTCACCATTATAGGATGGTATAGACCAACTCATAAATATGGGTAAAGAAAAGATATCGTTTATTTTGCCTTTCCTATACCCCAAGGTAACCAAATACAAGAATCTCCTTTTAGAAGTATTTCAGCTAATCAATGCAGAAGGAATTACAGAATTCAATTATCACCCCTTTGCAACAGCTAATGAAATAATGGATCCTAACCACTGATATTTAATGGCTGCTGTTAAAAGACATTATATGCCTCCTAGTGGAAGTACATTAAGACCAACTACACAAGACCTACTCTTACCCTCACCACCCCCCTCAAAAAAACCAGCACTGAACATGATCAAGCGTTAAACCTAAATACCAACTTACAGGAAATACAAGGGATGAAAAAACACTTCAGGAATAAAATTAGCCTGAGTCGAACTATGGAAACAAGACAGCAAATAGCCCAGTGTCTTCAACAAATACATTATGACAGAGAGACAGAGAAAAGAGAGAGTAGGGAGGGGGAAAAAGACAGAGGAAGAGGGTGAAAGGGGAAAAGAGGGAAAGGGAGAAAGAGAGATGGAGGAAGAAAAGGAGAAGAAAGGGGGCAGAAACAAAAGAAGGGAGGAAAGGGGGGAAAGTGGGGGAAAGAGGAAATTAAAAGATTTAAGAGACATCAGCCAATTTTAATGTATAACCTTATTTTGGATCCTGATTCAAACAAACAAACAATTAAAAACAATTATGAGACAATTGGGGAGACTTAAATACAGGTTGATATCTGATTATATTAATTATGAACTTATTAAGTACAATAATGGCAGTATAGTTATTTAAGAGAATCATTTTGAGACATATAATACATACACATGTAATAATATGATGCCTACAATCTACTATAAAAAACTTCAGGAGAGGGGATCATGGAAAAATATACAGCTACAAATGAAATAAATTTTGCTACTACTTAATAATTGTAGCACCTGATAGCATGTAGAGACTCCTTATACAATGATTTCTATATATTTGAAAACTTCCTTAATAAAAAGTATAAACTAATATACAAAAACTGCTCTGAAACATTTTTGGGATAAGACACAATATAAATAAAAATTTTAAAGATTTAGAATTATTAAAATGTTTTTTTTAAAGAGGACAATATATACTACTTTAGAGAACTCATGTCATGAAATAATTTTAATTTCTAACTTTATAGTATTTAAGGTTCACAAATATGTGGATAATTTTTTGTGGGTAATGTTTTTAAAGTCTGTAAAGAAAATAATGGCCAATCTCTTTTCATAATTCCTAGGTTTATGATAAATTATTTTGAACATTTAAAAAAAAATCTCCACTGGCTCAAGTAAGCATGAAACAGGTTCTAACTTAATTGGAGGAATATGCATATACTTTTGTAAGAGAACTATGAACCTCCAGGATTGTATGAAAGGGTACGTAAGCATGTGTGTGTATGAGTGTGTGCGTCTTTGTGTGAATGTGTTTATGTATAAGTGTGCACCTGCATAGACTTATTGCACTCATGCTTTTCTGTGAGTAAAGATCCAGGCTTTAGTCAAAAAGGTCTGTAACTCAAGAACAGTTTAAAAAAAAAAAAAAAAAAAAAAAAACTGGCTCACTTAGAACCGCTGTCAATGCTCATACATAAAAACGTTATTTCTAAAAATAAAACAGAGTCACTAAAATCGCAGATATCCTCCCACAAGAGGCCTTTTCACACTGTATTTAACACATGTTCCAAATACACTAAAAGTGCTTTAAGTTGGTTGAACAAACCATAGCTGTTTCTGAGCTCACCTAGCTAAGCTTTCCTCATGCAGGTGTCTCTGTCTGGCATGACCCCCAACCATTCCCTCCTCATGGTCATCTAATTCGTATTCCTCTTTAAAGAAACTGAACTCAGCTATTATCTGCTCTAGAATGCCTGCCCTTCCTACCACTGTGGCCCAAGGCCCAAATTCGGTATTCACCACCACTCTTAACTGTACGCAAGGACCTACACAGTCTGTCTCCCCTACAAGACTGGGGGACCCAAAGGACACATCTGTCTTTGGTTGTTCACTGGGTCCTGAGGGCCAGGCAGTGCCCCACCCACTGCAGAGGGATGTGGATTAGAGCTGTCACTCTTGTCCCACTTGGAGGACGCCTCTGAGGAAGTATAAGTAGGTAAGCAGCTCAACCAGAGAGAGGGATTAAAGATCATTAGAAGGCAGTTTCTCTGAAGCCCAAGCTGTGACACCTCTTAATCTGCTTAAAAGCCTTCTAAGCCTCTCTGCTTCACCTCCCTCCCACCTGACTCTACCTTATGCTTCCATCCCATTTCTCTTCCATTCTGCCAACCACTTCAATCCCATTAGGAAAAATGCCCTTAACCAGTTCCCCTGTTTTTTCCCCTTTTTGGGTTTTTTTTCCCCTCACCTTAAACTCTGCACCAAGAGCTGTAGAGTGTTGTTACTTCTGCCATCCCAAAATATATGCCTGGGGAACATTTCTAATATGCTGTAATGTTTTTATAGTATAACATAATATTCATATAATAAAACATAATAGTGTATAGTATGTAATAGAATATTTTTATATTAAGGAAGGTTTGTATTTGTGGTTTGTTCATTTTAAAGGGGATATATATAATTTCACTAACTTGCTTTTGAACTAAGCCTTTTACTGGGGTAAGGTAGCAGAAAGGTCTCCCAACCCTGTTTTAAATAGTAAACATCAAACTATGCTCATAATAATTTTGCGAATGGCTAATACAGTGATGCTACCCTAGTGAGGATTAAACATGCAAAGATCCTGGCACACGCAGGGCCTGGCACATAGAAGCACTCTGTATGTTTCAGCTGCTGTTATTATTCCTAATGATGGTTAAATTATAAGCAAAATGGCTTCTGGTGTTAATAATTGACATTTCAGCATATTTTAATACAAATAAGTGAGCTCCTGCAGGGCATAGTAGCCCTTAACTCTTCTCAGAACTCCCAGCCCCACCAGGGCCCTAGACATGTAGGCTGCTGGAACATTTACTTCACGAATGGAGTTACCTGGAGCCAAAATCTACCAAGAAACAAGAGCTCTGAATGTCCTTCTTTGAAAAGAGGGAAGACAAAATTAGCTTTATTCCAGAAAATAAAATGCCAAGCAATATTTTCATCAAGTTCATTTAGACTCTGCAATTAGTCTAGCTGTATGTGAAAGACAAAACGACTGAAAGCAAATGTGCTCAGGTTTCAAAGGACCTGAGAAATGGTTTGTGAGACTTAGGGAAGTCTCCTCACCAACCTTTTCCTAGAATACCCTTCTCACTGGCCCTACAATCATGCCATCCCAAGCCTGATAAGCCATTTTCTCACTTACCCCTTGTCTTTTTAAAAAAACATCTGCAGAGTTGGAATAAAACCCTCAAGGAAAAACAAAAAGAGAAAGTTAAAGGGTTATAAGGAATTTATCTAAATAGCAAGATATCCAGAACCATCCTTAGGAAATTTGGAGGTTACGACAAAAAACAAATCCCACCTTTCTGTAAAAAATATAAGTTCCCACTCCTCATAGATATAATGAGGAAAAACAGGGAATGGCAAAGTCTTCACCCACAGGAAGTGCAGGATAAGGGCAAACCAGTTAGATCAGACATGCAAGAATTACAAGATATTCAAGTTTATACATGGTTTCTTAGATTAAGAGTCCATCTTTGCCAGAAATTAATGATTCACTTTTGCACCATACTTTCGCATCCTGGAATGAAAAATAGGGGCTTTTTTTATCCATCTCAGAGAGTACAGGACATTAACAATACCTTAAATTTATCCTTCCCATATGATAATCTCCAATGTATTTAAATACGTACATTTATAATTTTGAATCTTTTATATAATTTAACGTGTGTATATCTTAAAAGTGTTTCAGATTACAAATGTCCTCCCCTATATAACAAGTCCATGCTGTTGGTACACAGGCTACATACTGGGACATTCTGGGACACATCTCAGAAGATGAACAAAAATTTAAATTGCTCAGAATTAAATGCTCTTTAGGTGTTTGCTGAGATTATTTTATAGCCAAGATTATGTAATGTCCACTTTAATACTCTTCTAGACTAAAATTACTATAGCTATATGAGGTAAAACTTAGGGCCTTTGAGACCAGTTTTCCCCCTTGCCACAGTGGAGCCTCCCTGAGAACCTCGGACTGACCTTAAACCCAACTCCATGCAGAGGGGAGATGCCCTCCTCCTCTGTTGCTTGGCCCTGGCAGCCTGGCATCTTTAAGGGTCTCCCATTCTCACCTCAAGTGTAAGTCAATAAACATAAAAGGGGAGCCTAGGTGGCGCAGTCGTTAAGTGTCTGCCTTTGGCTCAGGGCGTGATCCCAGCATTCTGGGATCACGCCCCACATCAGGCTCTTCTGCTAGGAGCCTGCTTCTTCCTCTCCCACTCCCCCTGCTTGTGTTCCCTCTCTTGCTGGCTGTCTCTGTCAAATAAATAAATAAAATATTTTTAAAAATAATAATAAATTTAAAAAAATAAACATAAAAGACTGTACTTACTTTTTTTTCATCATTTACTTAAAAGACAACTGTTTATTGAAAGCAAACGAAAATGCTCTGCACCTAATCAGCAACATAGAAAAGCTGATTCTGGGTCTACACTGCTGCCATATTTATCCAAAACTTAAAAATTCTCACAGAGGATTATCTGAAGGAAATGGAGTAATTGACTCTGACACTGAAAGACAATTAACAGGAGACACAAGCTACAGGTGGCTCCTCTGAGAAGAGGAAATGGCCAGGTGAGGGGTAGGGGTAGGAAGGAGATTCATTTGAAAATCCATTTGCATTTTTTGTATTTTAAATTAAATGAATTATTACCGACTCAAAAAATAAGTAAAAATTATTAATAAAGCAAAATTTCACTAAAAGCCAGACTATCAGAAAGCTGCAGGCTTGAGTCCCTACAGAACTGCTTTAACTGCAGAGCATGCAAATCATGCCGACAGCACAGTATGTCCTGTGTCCCCTGACACAGGCCCCCCTAAACCAGTGCCTCTCAACTAGCTGCAGCGAAGACTGTCATCCAGCCATCGTTTTAAATTTCTAGTCCATCATGTACTGGTTCTTTTGTAAATACAATTCAAAGAGAATTAAGAGGAAAATGATCAAACATGTAAATGTCAAAGGAACATCCACTTGCTATAAAAGCTTCTAAATTTACTATCATCTTCTGTATTTATCTTATTCACACACATTAATAGCTCAAGGACCACACCTGTGGACAGATCACACCCTCTGGACACTGACTTAACCAGGGAACTATAAAAAAACTCACTCTGATTTCTGAACAATGAATACTGCCCCTAAGCAGCTCAGTTGCTTTCTTTTTTTTTTTTTTTTCAGGTACCATAATTTATGGAAGTAATTGTATTTCCTTCTGTGTTTTGGTTACAGTAATGCTTCAAGACAAACCTATGGCCTTCTTCTAAGAAAAGATGTACAGTATTGTGGCATACAGTTAATCTCCTAGCTTTACGTCTGGCTTCACTTTAGAATTCTGGTCCTCACTCTTAATGTCACAACTTACCCGGCCATTTGACTTCAATTGCATTGTATCTTGTTATATTCATCAGGCTCCCTCGAATACAGTACTACATTATTTCAAATAGCATCATCTGAAAAGTTGTTTTAACAAAATGACCTTAGTGAATTTTATAACATGAGTGACTTAGTTGGAAACTCTTATTCAACATCATAGTCCCAAACAAAAACAAAACCAAAAAAAAAAAAAAATTACATCAGAATGTGCCATACAGTGTAAGAGAAAAAAAAGAAACCACAATCAGTAGCCACAGCCAACAGGGCAAGCAGGAAACTTGGTTCTGTCCCTTTAAGAGGGAGCCAGGTCATTACGAACTAAAAAAAAGAAAATGAAAGTTAAAGGCTATAAAAGGATAGGCTTTCTTATATAAAAAATAAAACATTATACAGTAATTCCACCTAAATTATTCTCCAAGATAATGAAAAGCTAAAGAAGGCATTTTTTCGACAGGGCTCACTTGCTGGGAGTTGATTAGCAAGAAGCATATAATAGGCTGAAGTTTGATAAGGGACTGCTTTTGCCTGTTGTCACACAGTCGTAATATCAGAACTGTAGATTCTCAGGAAATCGTCAGGCCAGCACTGACTGAAGTATGTTCTGGTATTGAGTTTTTCAGTTTCTCAGTTTCACTCTAATCCTCTTTTAATTTGACTGTAGACCTAATTTCCCTTGGCACCTTTAACAGCTCCCTGGGGGTTATGGATCTCACCCTAGTGTTGTGACTAATGATTCCTGAATTTCAAGATGGTTCCAAAACCTCTGCTTTTCTCAATGACAAGTGCTTCCATTATCACTGCTTATCTCAGATCCTTTGGCCCAAACTTCCTCCATTTATTCACTGATTCATTACACCATCACTGCGCACACACACCAGTAGTTTAAGCAGTGGAGTGTGTGAAGAGAACAGAGGCTTAGTCCTTGAGGCATTTTCATTGTGTTAGGGAAGACAAGCAAGTAAAGAGGACACACTGCAAGGGAATGATACTGTAGCAGAGGTGATTACCAGCCAATTAGGAGCAAAAAGAGGAAAGCTATACTGCTTGGGAAGGTCAGGGCAGGAAGAAATTTGAGTTACATGAGTAGTAGAAGTTTTCCTGCTGGTCAGTGGGCACCATGGCTGGTGTAGGGAACAATCTGGACAGAGATAAGAACATGTGAGAAGTTGAGAAAGATATTGTGATGGTTAATTCTTTTGTCAACTTAGCTAGGCGAGGGTACTCAGATATAGTCAAACACCAGTCTACATATTGCCATGAAGGTATTTTTTTAATGAGATCAGCATTCAAATCAGTAGACTTTATTAAAGCAAATAAAGGGCTCCATCCACTCAATCAAAAAGGAAGAAGGGATTCTGCCTCCAAACAACCTTCAGACTCAAGCTGCAACATCAACTCCTCCCTTAGGTCTCCAGCCTGCCTGCCCTGAAAATTTCAGATTTATCAGACTCCACAGTCATATGAGTCAGCCAATTCCTTAAAATAAATCTCTCTTTCTGTATATATGCAGGTAAATAGTTCTGTTTCTCTGGATACCCTGACTAATACAGATATAGTGAGTTCCCATATGTCAGCATACGAAGTGAATGGATTACAAGGTGAACAGAGAGCATTGTTACAAAGGCAGGAAAGTACTGGTCACAAAAATCCTGGACACTGGGAATTCATACTACGCATTGGGGCATGAACAGAGCCACAGAGGGTTTTAAGCAGAGGAGTGACATGATCAGATGGTCATTTCGGCTAGCGAATGAATACAAAAGAGAGAGACTAGAGGCCAAAAGTCCAGGTAGGAGATGACAATAGCCCAGGCAGGACAAGGTGACCTACCTGGGCAGTGAGAGGACCAGAGGAAGTAACTACAAAGGTTATGTTAATGGGATAAAACCAACAGGACCTGCTGGTAAAGACAGGAGCAGTGAAGGAAGAGAACAGGATGACTGCACCATTTCTGACTGACTCTTGAATGAACTGTGGTGCTGCTCTGAATTAGGATGAGAATAAACAGAAAAATGAGTAGGAGGAAGTAAGGGGATGAATTCACCTTTGGACATATGGAGTATTTCCATGAAACACCTACATGGAAATGTTGAGGCATCTGAATTAAGGGTCTAACACTCAGGAAATCAATCTGAATTCGAAAAAGTGGGCACAAAAAGTGGGTAGAGCAGAAAAGCCAGAAATGGGATCTTAAGATGCACCAACCTTCAAAGGTGGGGGGGAAGATGAGAAGGAGGAGGAGGAGGGGGCACTAAAAGTGAGATAAAAGGAAAACCAGCAGAGGGGAAAAGGTCAAGAGAAAGTGTCTCAAAGTCACAGCAGGTGCCATGAAAACAAGTAAGACAAAGAATGAAGTTACACTGGTTTAGCAATGAAAAGTCTTTGATGACCTTTGATAATAATAAGAAGAAGGTTTTGGGGTATGATGGGAAAGTGACTAAATACAGAGAGTTGAACAGTACTTAAGAGAGACGAAAGTGAACCTAAGTGACAGAAGACGCTTAGCTATGAAACAAGCGCTATGGGAATAATCACAGAGGTAGCTTTCCTGACGGCCCTTTGTGGAACCCTAGAAGTTGTCTGTTCCTGCCGACACAGGTGCTGGACTATGTATTTCCTCCTCATGCGGCTCTTGCTGCAGGAGTCCCCGAGGCAGACCACTGACCACAGACAACTGACCACGACCAGGCAAAACAGTTGGGGTATGATGTTGGAAACCCTGGCAATATGCCAAAAAGTTGGAAACTATTTTCAATTTGCAACCAATCACTTCCTTTTTTTTAATTTAATTTTATTTATTTATTTATTTATTTATTTATTTATTTATTTATTTGACAGAGAAAGCACAAGCAGGCAGAAGGAAAGGGAGAAGGAGAAGCAGGCTCCACACTGAGCAAGGAGCCTGATGAGGGCTCAATCCCAGGACCCTGGGATCATGACCTGAGCTGAAGGCAGATGCTTAACTGACTGAGCCACCCAAGCGCCCCAACCAATTGCTTCCTGATTAAAAGATCTCAATGATGCTTCTTATAGAAGAAATACATTTAGTAAAAGGGATCAGTGATCAGAAATATTTTGTATACAAGTTTGGTATTGTGTCCCAGAATGATAATGATAAAGACAAAATCATGAGTACAGCATTTGTTGACTAATATCTAGTACCTTTATAAAAAACATGTTTATTTGGGGGCACCTGGGTGGCTCAGTCAGTTAAGCATCTGCCTTCGACTCAGGTCATGATCCCAAGGTCTTGGGATCAAGACCCAGATCAGGCTCCCTGCTCAATGGGCAGTTTACTTCCTCTCCCACTACTCCTGCTTGTGTGCTCACTCTCGCTCATTCTCTCTCTCTCTCTCTCAAATAAAATAAATAAAATCTTTTTTAAAAAATGTTTATTTGGTCATGAAGAGTTGGTGGAGTATTCCTGTCAAAATTATAGCATATCTTCAGGAAAAGAATTCTGGAGGAAGGTAGACTAATGTTCAGGATGGTCAATAGTAAAAAATCCAAGCCTACTTACTATGTGCCAGGCACTGTGTCCTTTACATGCATTATCTCATCTACCCCTCACCCTATGAGATAGGTGGTGTTATTATCCCCATTTTACAAAAGAGAAAACGGAGGCGCAGAGAGAATGAATAAGAAGCCACAGAACTAAAAATTAGGAAATAGGTCATCTGCACACGGGTGTGTATGCACAATTTCAGATACTGGCTGAGGTTAACAATGAGCCTTTATCCTATTGACTTTATGAAAGACAGAGGGGCAGAGCAACTGCCCCTCTAACTTACACTTTCTCCTGTTCCTGGAGGCCCTGCTCCTATACCACCGCTCTCTTCTGCAGTTCATTCTGATTCGTCCCACATCACTCTGTGTGAATAATGATTCATTTGCTAACCCTTAGATTTTCCAGCCTGGCATCCGGATCACTGTGTTTGCTATAGATCAACACTGATAATCAATACCACAGCAAAAAGGAAGCAGAAAAGCACCTGTAATTACATATCAAGCTAGGGATCAGAAGGGAGTGACTGCAAAACCCCAACGTAGAATAGAATAAGGAAATGCTTCAAGGGTAAAATGAGAAGGGTAGATTCAGAAAAGTGCCAGCTTCCATCTGGACCTTGACCTGCAAACATCATTAATGCTCCTTCCAGAACTATTTAAATAAGAGTCTACTGTTTGTTTTCGAAACTCTCCTAGGGCACAATTACCAACCACAAGGCAATCAGTTGAGACCACAGGAGGACAAGGGCTGCCATTACAGCTCTCCTGCCATTTTTACTTCCTGCCATGTGAACTCTGTCCCCACATGATAAGCTATTACCAGAAGGCCTAATGTGAAGAAGGGGGAAAAAGTAGGGGGAGTGGGGCAGAATAGGAAAGGGGGAAAAATTGTAAATAGGAAGAAATAGGAGGACAGAAAACAAATAATTATGCAAGGGGGCAGTTTCTAAAAGATGACACCCAGCCAGGTTAGCAGTCAAGATTTACACACTTTGTTTTTTTTTTTTACTGATATTTTACAACATTTCACCATGCCTATGTAACACAAGACCAACTGTCAAGAAGAAAACCAACTAAGAAATCCAGATAGAACCTCATCCTCTGGGATGCCTGAGCGGCTCAGTCAGGTAAGCATCTGCCTTCGGCTCAGGTCATGATCCCAGGGTCCTGGGATCGAGTCCCACATCGGGCTCCTTGCTCAGCAGGGAGCCTGCTTCTCCCTCTGCCTGCCACTCCCCTTGCTTGTGCTCGCATGCTCTCTCTCTGACAAATAAATCAATAAAATCTTAAAAAAAAAAAAAAAAAACAACCAACTCACCCTCTAGCCAGATGAGGACTCTGTCTCCGTTCATGTAGGATAAGGAGCCATCCCAATGCCAACCCTGTTCTGGACACTCACCAAAGACATACTTGACTTTTCTCCAAACTAGCCTTGGATGCAGAATCCTGATTCTTGGGAAAAAATGATATAAAATCTGTGAAGTTAGAGACTCCTCTACAGTAGTGGCCAAGAACACAGTCCACAAACTTGAAAAGAATGTATCAGAGCAGTTAGGAGGCCTGTAGGATGGTGATCATTAGCTGGACCTAAGAAGTAGATTTACATATAACTGTCCATGAGGATAAAAGTACAACCAAATTGTGGCATTCCTGTATGTTATAATAAATTTAAACATTAATAAGTTATTAAAGTGGTATGTCATTAACAAAAATTAACTAAAAAATACACCAAGAGCAATATTCCCAAACAACAAAGGTATCATAACCATCCTATCAAGCATCAACAGTAATGGAATATGAATATCTGCAATTGTAATCTTCAATAAATAGAGCAGGAATTTTTTTTAAGCTGTTGCATATAACATGTCAAAAATTAATGAACTCTGCTTCTATTTGCATTTATTCCCCTAAATCACATCATCTCACTCAAAATATAAAACCAATAAAAACAACTAACACTTGAGCTAAAATACACAAGACAATTGTAATAGAGGCCAAGGAAGTACCATGTGGATTACATGAGAAATCCTGAAAATGGGATTCTTCTCACCCCTGAACCCCAAGGTGTGCTCCACAGTCTGCTAAGGGCCCTTAGACTCAATCAGTACTTGCTGACTCCTAAAGAACCATTCAGGAAAGATTCCACATCCACTATAAGATCCATATCCTATTCTAGGCCAATAACATGTGCTGAAAAGCACTGAAGCAAATCAGAAATAGTTTAGTCAAAGCAGTGAAAAAAAAGATAATAATAATACTACCAATGATTACTTCTGGCCAGTATGATTATAGGAGTTGGCTGTTGTTTCTTATTCTCCTGACACTTTATACCCTCCTATACTTTTCCAATTTTCTATAGTAAAATGTATTTTTTTTTAATAATTGGGAAAATGTTAAGGAAAAAACTCAAGTTACTCTTCAAGTCACTATCACAATCACCTTAGATGAGGGCTTCTCTGCCCAAGCTCACTTTTTTCCCCCAAGCTCACTTTTCAATCACTAGGAATGTCTTTTCAAACAGCCAAGTCCTAGTCCCACCCTAACCCCACTAAACTGAATAGAAGAGCCAAGATTTTTCAAGCTAATGTAGTGATTCAATTGTGCCATCAACAACTATGCTTTACAGTTGGTTCCTACCTCATCTACAAAAGGTGAATTTCTTTGGAGAGGACTGAAATTGAAGATCAAAACACCAAAAAGAAAAATTATTCTTTTGGAATGAACTCCAAATCTAGAGACACAGCTGATTCTAGGGAGAATTTCAATAATTCCTAGAGAGTGAATGGGGAAAAATGAAACCTCGGCAGGAAATACCAAGATGGATACAGTGAATGAGGTAACAGGCTAATCATGGCTAGAGCTAAAGAATTGAATCTACAGTGCAGGGCTTGTTTTCTTGGGATTCCAGAATAAAGAGCTGTTCTGCACAGGTGAACCATGGGTCACAATGGCAGCTGGATTTCAGTGGCCACACAAGTGAGAAAAAGGCAGGGCCTGATCCCTCTGGACACGGCCATATGTATATGGATTCTCAGAACTTACCCACAGCTCCCCAAAAACGGGCCTGTTTCCATCTTCTCAGTTCTGGGCAGCATTTCCAGGCAACTTGGGAAATCTACACGCTCCCATAGCCAAGGCATTGCCATACAAGCCCTTCTTTTCTCATTTATGCAGTGCCGACAATGGGTAGCACAACATAAAAGGAAAGCGAGCAGCAACTTAAACCTGCCAGAGCTGAACTTGGATAAAATGTACCCCCCTTAGCAGCAGAGGCACAATTCACCTTCAACAACTTTCCCTAAAGAAACAAGGGCAGAAAAAAAGGACTGAAATCTTGCTGCTGGCAACAATGTGTATGGAACTAGAGGGTATTATACTAAGCAAAATAAGTCAGCCAGAGAAAGACATACCATATGATTTCACTCATATGTGGAATTTAAGAAACAAAACAGATGAACAAAGCGGGG
>NW_024425564.1:14074180-14088485 GCF_017311325.1 Ursus maritimus
GGGGGAAGAGAGGCAAACCAAAAAATAGACTCTTAACTACAAAGAACAAACTGATGGCTACTGGAGGGGAGGTGGGCAGAGGGGAATGGGTTAAACAGGTGATGGGTATTAAGGAGGGCACTTGTAATGAGCACACTGGGTGTTATAACTGATGAATCACTAAATTCTATACCTGAAATTAATATTGCACTGTATGTTCACTAGATGAAATTAAAAAAAAACTGTAAAAAATTAAAAATAAATAAACCTAAGTGTAGATGCAAAAAGAAAGAAAGAAAGAAAGAAAGAAAGAAAGAAAGAAAGAAAGAAAAAAGGAAACTACACTATGTATGTTGCGTCCTTCAAATAACATCTTCCTTCATTAAGATGTAAGAGTTTTCACATATACATGTAGAAGCCGTGGGGGAACAGCCGTATGCTTCCCTCACTGAAACAATAGTTATGTACAAACCATCATTCAAGTAATATTCTTTCATTGATATATATGTGTTTGTAAATGTATGTGTACAAGCATGTGGGACTAGACCTATGCTTACCTAAATGAAAAGAGAAAGAAACAAGAGCAGATACCTGTCAGAGTATACTTGGCTTTTCTTGGATATAAACAGCAAGGCTTTATCAATGTGAAAGTCCCTCAGCATTAAATGTTTATGATATCTCATCACTGATTTAAATGATCTATTCACAGTGGGAAACGACTTAAAAGTTGAGAGGCTCAGAACGAAAAAGCCACTACTACCCTCCTTTGCTTCTCAGCAATTCTATGGCCTTCTGCCTCTCCCATTCTCCTCTTCTACTCCCTGTTCCTTCACCATCCAGTCCAATCCCTCTCCACCCCCATGTTAAATGGTGTGCCTTGAGCATAAAAAACAAAGCCATTTTGAACAGAGAAAGGAGCCACTTGTTGCAGAATACAATCAAGAAAGCAGCCCTTCCCCATACCCACAGTTGTCATGTTTCAACCTGTTTGGTGGGCTTTTGGACTGGTAGTACTAACTGGCTAAAAGAGTGTGCTTTAACAATTCCTTACAAAAATACACTTGCTATGTGAAACAGGAAACCCAGTTCTCCATAGGAAGAGCATTAAGCTGGGATGCCTGGGTGGCTCAGTTGGTTAAGTGTCTGCCTTTGGCTCAGGTCATGATCCCAGGGTCCTGGGATTGAGTTCCACATCAGGCTCCTTGCTCAGTGGGGAGCCTGCTTCTCCCTCTGCCTGCTGTTCCCCTGCTTGGGCTCACTTGCTCACTCTCTCTCTCTGGCATATAAATAAATAAAATATTTTTTAAAAATTATTTTAAAAAAAGAAAAAAAGGAAGAGCACTAAGCTCAACAAAAATTTAGTTCTTGAAGCTCATAATACATAGTATTAAGAGTAACCCTTAATGATGCTTTTTTTACACGGAATGTTTTCTTGGTTCCAACTGGGCAGTGTTGTAGAGCTCCCACTCTGCCCCAAACTCTCTGTTGACAACTTCATCATGTGGGGGTCCAGGTATGATGTCTGAGAAATGGGGTAAAATGAAGCTCCAGGCAACAGTGGGGACTGGATGGGGGTAGCCAGGCTCTTGGCAGCAACAGCAACCTGAGGCTCCTGAGGAAAAGTCTACCGTTCTGTGTATTAAGGAAGGAGGGGGCAAGGAGAACAGTGACAGGACTCTCTGAAGCCAATCCCCCTCTCCTTCCTGTGGCTCCACCCTCACCCAGGGGTCTGCTGCAGAGGGCACCGGGAAGCAGAATGGGGCAGGGTGGGCATGGAGAAGTGTCCGTCCAGAGTCAGGAGATAAGGGATTGCCTGAATCCTGTCTGGCACACAGGAAAAACCAAAACAATCCTCTAGGATAACAATGCTCCCATCTCCTGAATGCCATTGTGCAAAGCACTTTCTTACAATTCAATCCTCATAGCACTCAGAGGTAGGTACATTACTTCTTAACACAGATAAGGATGATATATGGAGAGATGCAGAAATTTGCCCATGGCACCCGGGAAATACTGAGGTCAGGATTCAAACCCATGTTCACCTGGCTCTCCTCTTCCTTTAGGAGATTTCTCTCAATTCCAAGGCCAGAAATGGGA
Organism: Ursus maritimus; assembly: GCF_017311325.1. Taxonomy (NCBI): domain Eukaryota; kingdom Metazoa; phylum Chordata; class Mammalia; order Carnivora; family Ursidae; genus Ursus; species Ursus maritimus. The sequence goes on from NW_024425564.1 coordinate 14,076,257, forward strand.
ACTTTACAAAATCATTCCTGACAAAAATATATGCATATTAACACAATCTTACTGCAACTAAGTAGGAAAAAAAACCTGTCGAGTTACAAAGAGAAAAACTTTCAAAGCACACTTGGTTGCTCTATCTGAAGAAGGCAAACGGCAACCTAGTGGGTCCTACATATGCCTCTACCTCGTAAAAACTCCAGGGCTCATTCCTTCCCAGAGTCCCAAGGAACAGCTTCTGTCACTACATTTACTGTGGTCAAGTTCCAAGGCTGCCTCTTCCATGACAGCCTCCGTGACACTGCAAGACGCTTCTGAAGAGCCAAAGCTGACTTCCTCTAGGGCACCCTGCAGTGGGCTAATTCCTGAAATCCTTACCAAACTCAAACATTAAAATTATCCACATTAATGTCCTATTAAATTCTAGTTTCCATTATATATGCTGTAAATGTTAACTTAGAAAAGCAAAAAGTAAATTTAGATGTCCTTACATGTATATTTACATCTGTTTCCTGAAATGTGTATTAAAGAGAAGAAAAGCCAAAGCCCATAAAGGTTAAGTGATGTGCACTGTTCGAAGAGCTAAGTTAATAACTTCAGGTTTCCTGGACCCAACCCTAAGCCCTCCACAGCAGTTCTGTACCTTACATAGAGAATCTTCTAAGATTTCCAGTTGGGATCCCAACGATTTGCCTTTTAAAAGAATTCCTTTCAAAAGATTTTTTTTTAGAACAGTCCCTTGATTTTAGCAATTAAAATCAAAATTTCCACAGTAACAGTGTGGCAGTAGTATAAACTTTCAATTACGCTTAAATATTTTAAAATCTATATGTTCAAAAAAATCAAAATAAAATTTATTTTTAAAAAAGAAAATACTATATATGTTAAAATAACTCAAAACTTTCTAAACTAGTCAAAATAGAAAAATGGATGGGGGTGAAATAAAAATCCACTATAGGCCACAAAAAGCTGAAAGAAAAAAGAAACAATAGAGGCAGTTCAATATCTATTCCAATTTCTATGTCTCTGTTTCAAGGTTTTCATTTAAATGGAAAAAAGCAAAACTCTCTGAAAAATCCATTATGTATTATGTATTATCAGTTCCTCTTAAAAACAATCCCTAAAATCTTTCCACTCATCTTTGAGAAATTCACTCTTTTTTCCCCACTATACCAGGGGTTGACCAACCTCAAAAACAAAGTTGAAAGCACTCAGAAGCTCCCCAAAACTTGATTTCAGTTTCAGGTTCCCAAGTTAAAGTAGAAACAACACAACAATAATTTGAATATTCTTTCCAAGCACAATGAGAGACTAGGGACAGCTGCAGAAACAGCTGTAAGGGTTAACTGGGGATCCTGACTCTAGTAGCTGCTGCTGGTATTCTTCATGAAGTAGGAAAATTGCCTAAGGAATCTGCCCAGAATGCCAAAGGAAGTGGTAAAAAATGAAGTCTCAATCAACCAACTAACTAATGCTTATGGAGCACCTCTTACGGTACTCAATATCAAATGGGTACCAGGAAGGACAAAGTATTATAAAGTACAGTAACTCCAAATTCTTCCAGACAACCCTAGTTTCCAATATTCAGCCCCACTCTAAATCATATAATCATGAGATCATGTGTCCTACCTTGGAGTCCAGAAAAAAATGATCACTGAAGGCCAGGAAATTTGTATTTGAGTTGAGAATCAGATAAGTGAATAATTTTTTTTAATAAAACAGTATTCAATGATGGTTCTCAAATGCAGTCAATAGACTAATGCTAATCCATGGCACACTTTTAACCCTTTCTTTGACAAAATGAGAAAGATGATCATACTAAGCTAGGTCGCATAGCCAAAAATATATAATTTGATGACTGTTCTTTATTCTGACAGCATATCCTTCTTACGTTTTAGTGTGTAAAATGTCTTTTTTTTAATTAAATGACTGGTGGCAGGTAGGAATTTGCTATTCTTGAGGTTCTTTTACCTTCAAAGTAAAAACCTGGACATGATATATTATTCTCAAGTTTTTATCAGTCTATGAAATCTTAAAATCTGGGAGCTGCTGACATTCAGGACTCTAGATGCAAAAAGGATAAAACAACTTACCCTTGATTCCTGATGCCACTTCTGAAACAAACCACAACATTCTCTTTGCTTCTGAGCACTTCTCACCAAGAAATGTACTTACGCCACCCTAATCAAAACACAGCGACCTCAATCTACTCACATGCACTCTGTACTCTTAGGAGACTTCAAAACCTGGTTGTTCTCTTCCTGTCCACACCCTCACCCACCATCATATACTATCACTTTCCACCCCGGAATCATTTATGGATCTTACTGGCACACCATACAAATAAACCATTCTGCAGCCAGCCAAACAAGCACCACCAAAATCACACTGCAGAACAGGTCCCACAAGGACAGCACTGCTTCAGGCAGAGAGGGCAGCCTCAGCACCACTAGCACCCTGTGCAGGACTGCCTGCTCTTAACACTCAGGCCTGTCTGTGCCTGTCACCCTCCCTGATTTAGCTTCTTCCATAACCACACTCTCTTTTACTCCACTGGCTCCATTCTGACTGAAAAAAACCCGTTTCCCTTCTATCACGAAAAACAAAAAGCTTCACTGACCTGGATGCCCTCAATAGATAAGAAACTAGTTCTTCTCAACCAAATCTTACAAACTTGTAACCTACACCTGCAGTCCCCCACCTCTGACCCCACCTTGCAGTAATTCCATAATGTGATTGCTGCTGGCTTCTTAACTCTATTGAAAATTGCCAAATGATTTATTGTTACTAAAATCAAAAAGCCCTTTCTCAGCCCTAATTCTTCCTGACCTGCCATGAATCATCTGCAATACTAAGCCTCCTTATTCAAAATTCAGCTCTGCAATCCCACTCCAGGAAATATACCCAAGAGAATTAACAACAGGCGTCCAAACAGATCTTATACATGCAGCATTATTTACAGAAGCCACCTGTTTTCAAAAGGTGAAAACAGTTCAAATGTACTAGAATAGATGAGTGGATAAACAATATATAGTGTATCCATATAATGGACTATCACCCAGCCATAAAAAGGAATAGCATTCTGATTCAAGCTACAACATGGATGAACTGTGAAAACACTATGCCAAGTCAAAGAAGCCAAATACAAGAGGACACATGTTGTATGATCCATTAATATGCAATATTCAGAATAGGAAATCCATAGAGACAGAATGCAGGGCTGGAGAAGAGGAGAAAATACTTAATGGGTACTGGGTTTCCTTCTGGGGTGATAAAAATGTTCTGGAACTAGTAGTAATGGTTGCACAGCACTGTGAATGTATTGAATGTCACTAATGGTAAATTTTATGGTATCTGTGTTTTACCACCAACAACAAATACCTCTGTCCTCCTTCCCCCAGTTTCATCTTATCACTCTGTACCTGCTCTCTGTTCTCTCTCCCTCACTGCGTCTTCCCTCTCTTCTAATCCTGAGGTGTAAACATTTCTCCAACGTAGCCTTATTCCTTCTGTCTCCATATTCTCCCATTTGGAGAGACCATATCTATAGCCATAGCAATTCAACTGTCTAAGAAAATTATGACAGCAAGGTTGGCAAACTTTTTCAGTAGACAGTAAACATCTTAGGCTTTGCAAGCCACACGGTCTCTGTTGCAGCTATTCAACTCTATGTGGAAGCAGCCACAGACAGTAAGTAAAGAAATAGATGGGGTTGTGTTCCAGTGAAACTATTTACAAAAACAGGCAGCACCTGCCCTTGGCCCACAGACTGTCATTTGTCAACCCTCGCTCTACAGTATGACATATTGAACCCCTACATTCCCACTGCTCTTTTTATGCAGTAAATATTTCATCCAGGACTTCCACAAAAGAGATATTAACTCCAGATATCACTCAATAAATATGTACTGAGAGCCCATAATGTTCCAGGCACTGTGCTAGGGACACGGCAGTGAAATATATGTGCCCTCCTCAGGGACACAGACTAAATGAATGTCACTGGCACCAACCCCAGAAACAATTGCTTCTCCCCCAGTACCTCCAATCCAATCCAATTAGTAGCTAAGTCCTTTGATTCTCCTCTCACAATCTTGCTTACTGTCTCCTTCCTATCTACTGCATGCTGGCCTCATGTTAAGTGCTCAGTAAATATTTCTTGAGTGAATGAATAACTATTCCTTTAGTTCAAATTCTTATCTCCCCACACCTGTACTAAGAAAATAAGTGGTCCTTTTTCCTCTAGCTATCTTTCCAACTGTTTTGTCTATCGCCTCCTCTCCCAATCGATACCCTAAAACAAATTCTGTCCTATCACTTCTCTATTCAAAAACTTTTAATGGCTCCTTACTACTTAATGGATGAAGCTCAAACCCTAGGGTTTAACCTACAATGTTCACCATAATCTCGTCCATTCGATCTTGGTAGACTATCCTCCACTATTTTCATATGACCTCTACATGGCAATCAAATAATGTGATCAACATCCCTGGGACAAGTTTTATGCCTTCCTACCGACACCTTTGGCCATGCCCCTCTCCCCAGAAAAGTCTATCATCTCAAAGTCCTGCCATATTGTACAGTTCAGAAACACCTCCTCAGTGAGATTCTCCTTTACTTCCCCAACCATAGTCATGCCCCCTAGATAAGCATTAACACATATTTACACTGCTCATGTGGCTTTGATGCTACCCTGTCTTATAGCTAAAGCCTAGCACATTTAGCTGGGTCCTCTGCAAGGCTCTAAGCCAGGTGTCTCAGTCCCATCTAAAGCTTGAGTGGATCTAAGGATCTGCTCCATTTGTTGGCAGAATTCAATTATGGGCGGAATTCTAGAATCAAAGGCTTTAGATTTCTTGCTGGCTATCACCCAGAGACTCCCCTCATCTCCTCGATGTCACCCATAGTTCCCTGACAACATGTCCACTTGCATCCTCAAAGCCAACAAAGGACAATAATGTTTTTATATAACAATAATGAAGATGATGACAAAACAAATTTATCATTAGGAACATATTGGTAAAAATTTCATACACATCCTTACCACAAAGCTCAGTGATCAAATATTTATTTGCTGAAATGACACATTAACGCTCCTTGCTAGATTAAGTTCCTTGAAAACAGGGACATTTTGTATTCTCCATAATACCGAAGAAAGGAATATCTTACTTATCAGCAGAAGGCACTCAAATATATTTGTGGGAGGAACAAAACAGGGATGTTGACTCTCACCATTGTTATTTAACACAGTATCGGAAGTCCTAACCTCAGCAATCAGACAACAAAAAGAAATAAAAGGCATCCAAATCCACAGGGATGAAGTCAAACTTTCACTATTCACAGACATGATAATCTATGTAGAAAACCCGAAAGACTCCACCAAAAATTGCTAGAACTGATACACGAATTCAGTAAAGTTGCAGGATACAAAATCAACCTACACAAATCCATTACATTTTTATACACCAGCAGAAAGAGAAATCAAGGAATCCATCCCATTTACAATTGCACCAAAAACCATAAGATACCTAAGGAATAAACCTAATCAAAGAGGTAAAACTCTTTGAAGAATGTTCATAGAACACTTATGAAAGAAATTGAGGAAGACACAAATAAATGGAAAAATATTTTGTGCTCATGGATTAGAAGAATAAACATTGTTGGGGCGCCTGAGTGGCACAGCGGTTAAGCGTCTGCCTTCGGCTCCGGGCGTGATCCCGGCATTATGGGATCGAGCCCCACATCGGGCTCTTCCGCTATGAGCCTGCTTCTTCCTCTCCCACTCCCCCTGCTTGTGTTCCCTCTCTCGCTGGCTGTCTCTATTTCTGTCGAATAAATAAATAAAATCTTTAAAAAAAAAAAAAAAGAAGAATAAACATTGTTAAAATGTCTATACTACCCAAAGCAATCTATGCATGTAATGCAATCCCTACCAAAATACCACCAGCATTTTTCACAGAGCTAGAACAAACATTCCTAAAATTAGTATGAAACCACAAAAGACCCGGAACAGCCAAAGCAATCTTGAAAAAGAAAAGCAAAACTGGAAGCACCACAATTCCAGACTTCAAGCTATATCACGAAGCTGTAGTCATCAAGACAGTATGGTACTGGCACAAAAATAGACACAAAGATCAATGGAACAGAATAGAGAACCCAAAAATGGACCCTCAACTCTATGGTCAACTAATCTTCGACAAAGCAGGAAAGGATACCCAATGGGAAAAAGACAGTCTCTTCAACAAATGGTGCTGGGAAAACTGGACAGCTATATGCCAAAGACTGAAACTGGACCACTTTCTTATGCCATACATAAAAATAATTTCCAAATGGATGAACGACCTAGATGTGAGACCATTAAAATCCTAGCGAACACAGGCAGCAACCTCTTTGACCTTAGCTGTAGCAACTTCTTACTAGACATGTCTCTGGAGGCAAGGGAAACAAAAGCAAAAATGAACTTTTGGGACTTCATCAAGATAAAAACCTTCTGCACAGCAAAGGAAACAGTCGACAAAACCAAAAGACGACTGACAGAATGGAAGAAGATATTTGCAAATGACCTATCTGAAACAGGGTTAGAATCCAAAACCTATAAAGAACTTATCAAACTCAACACCCAATAAAACAAATCCAGTTAAAGAATGGGCAGAAGACATGAATAGGCATTTTTCCAAAGAAGACATACAGATGGATAACAGACACATGAAAAGATGCTCAACGTCACTCATCATCAGAGAAATACAAATCAAAACCACAATGAGATACCACCTCACATCTGTCAGAATGGCTAAAATCAACAGAGGAAACAAGAGGTGTTGGCGAGGATGTCGAGAAAGGGGAACCCTCTTGCACTGTTGATGGGAATGCAAACTTGTGCAATCACTCTGGCAAACAGTCTGGATGTTCTTCAAAAAGTAAAAATAGAACTATTCTAGGATTCAGTAATCACACTACACCATATTTACCCAAAGAAAACAAAAAAACACTAATTCAAAGGGATACATGCACCCCTATGTTTATAGCAGCATTATTTACAATAGCCAAGATAGGGAAACAGCCCAAGTGTCCATTGGTTGATGAATGGATAAAGAAGATGTGGAACACACACACACACACACACACAAACACACACACAGGAATATTACTCAGCCATAAAAAAAAAAATGATATCTTGCCATCTGCAATGATGGAGCTAGGGTATATTATGCTAAGTGAAATGAGTCAGAGAAAAACAAGTATCATATGATTTCACTCATATGTGGATTCTAAGAAACAAAACAGATGAACTTGGCAGGGGGAAAGAGAGAGAGGCAAACCATAAAACAGATTCTTAACTGTAGGGAACAAACTGAGGGTTGATGGAGGGAGGTGGGCAGGGACATATGCTAAATGGGTGATGGGTATTAAGGAGGGTATTTGTGATGAGCACTGGGTGTCTACTTCTGAAATTAATACTACACTATATGTTAACTAACTAGCATTTAAATAAAAACTTGAAACAAAAAAAATACGTTAGATAGCTAAAAATACGCAAAAATATCCAAGCTGATGTAAATGAATAAAGGCTAGAACATAAAAAGGAGGGTAAAATTGAGGACAAATATACATAGGCAAAAGCAAGAGAGAAAAGAGAATTCCAGGTAAGTAAAAAGGAGGGAAAAACACATGATCTGTGTATTCGTTTCTTATTGCTGGTGTAATGAATTACCATAAAGCTAGCGGCTTAACACACATTCATTATCTTATAATTCAGTAAGTCAGAAGTCTGACATGGATATTAAAGGGCTAAAATCCAGGTGCCAGCAAGGCTCAGTTCCTTTCTGGAGGCTCTAGGGAGAATCTATCCCCTCGTTTTTCTCAGTTTCCAGAGGCTACACAGATTTCTTGGCTTATGGCCCATTCAAAGCTAGCGATGGCCGTCAAGTATTTCTCGCGATGCCAACTTTCTATTTCTGACACTTCTGTCCCCCTCCATCTCATTTAAGGACCCTCATGATTATATGTGACCCACACAGATAACCCAGGATAATCTCCCCATCTCAAGACTCTTAATTTAACCACATCTGCAAAGTCCCTTTTGGCAGGAGATGTAACATATTTACAGGATCCAGGGATTAAGACATGGACATCTTGAGTTGGGGGTATGGGGTGATACTCTACCTATCATAGTCTGTCTATGGAACACTAAAGAAAAATACCAGCCTACAGTAAAACACTGGTGACAGAAAGTAGAAGAAAATTAAATTAAATTAAATCAAATCAAATCAAATTAAATCTAGTAGACTGTAAAAATCCAAAAGACAGAGCCAAAAAGCCTGGAGTTAGGGGTGCCCTGGGTGGCTCAGTCAGTTAAGTTTCTGCCTTCAACACAGGTCATGATCCCACTGTCCTGAGATCGAGCCCCTGGTCAGGCTCCCTGCTCAGCGGGGAGTCTTCTTCTCCCTTTCCCTCTGCCCCTCCACCCTGCTCATGCACACATGCTCTCTTTCTCTCTCAAATAAATAAATAAAATCTTTTTAAAAAAATTTTTTTAAAAAGCCTGGAGTTATTGTGGTTGACAATCACTAGCCCCAAGACAATGGCAAGTCACTCGATCACTCTTAGTCTTGGTCATCACATCTGTAAAATGAGAGTAATACCGGCCCTGCAGGCCTCAGAGAATACTATTAAGAACAATGGAAACAATTTTTAAATGCTTTGAAAACAACAAATTAATATACAAATGTAGGTTTTTAAAACGAATATAGGAGTGAAGCAAAGTTACACAACAGCAGTTTGGAACGGTAAACTGCACTGCTTCATTTCAAAAGCCCCTTGATCTTGCTGAGCAATCATATGAGGCCCAACTTACTTAGAAAAAAGGATTCCTTGAGTGCAAAAATCAGATTCTTTAACAAAATATGCAAGTTGCTAGAATACATTCTGATGATAACATCAAAATTCACAAAAATCAAAACAAGACTTAGGGAACCTTTAAGAATATCTGAAAAGACCTAAGGTTTTCTGACCCTGAGGACAGGGCTTATTATCACACAATAGGCACTAGATAAACATTCTTATAAATGATAGGAGTAATCTCAAAATGAAGCTGAAAATATAAATTAGGTATGATTTTAAAATGAAGTAGGAGAAAGCACTAAAAATAATGAAAGAAATTTACTGTCACTCGTGAGTAAATAAAAATGAGCGATGGCATCTGTTCACATTGGGGCCCAATGAGGAAAAGAAGGTTCTAAGCTAACAAGACTTAGAATTATCCAGTTGGGATCAGAGTCAGTGGAATTATGGATGTGGGCTCTTCCCCAAGGTTGGAAAAATGTTCTTCTTTTTTTTAATTTATTTACGTAATCTCAATACCCAATGTGGGGCTCGAACTCATAACTGCATATCAAAAGCTGCATGCTCCTTCAACCAAGCCAGCCAGGTGCCCTGGAAAAATGTTCTTCTGAGGTAGGGTTCTTCAGGCCAACGGAGACAAATCTCTCAGATTAAATTTATTCAATGTTTCACCATACTACCCACTACTATACATAAAACAAAACATAAAATACATTCCCCAGGGGCAAGGCACATTCACCCACTCTAGGCTAAGCACCTAAGTCTAGGTTATCACTTTGTTCTTCAAGTAAAAAAGGTAAAAGACAGTGGGGATCCAAAACAAAATTCAAGCTTCCCACAGAGACCTATGGAGAAATAAGGAGAAAACGTCTATAAGTTGTCAAACTGGTGAGTTTCAGTTAACAGAGTAAACAACACTGGGAGGCAGTTTTTCATGGGTCTCATCTGTTTCTGCCTGTCTTATGAGCAGTGTTTGTTCAGTACTATCTTTTCAAGGATATTTGTAAAGTAGATAGCCTTTTAAGATGAACATATTCATTCCCTCTTTCTCGCTCTCTTTCTCAAGCAAAGAGAAGATTTCTTTGCTACCCAGAAAAATACTGTCTCCCACCTAAGCAAAGGTTGGGCAGCCCTCTTATAAAAGATCAGGGTTCCCCAACCTTAGGATTTCTCAACTGTGATGCATACCCAGTGCATTTGCAACATCTACCTAAACCTTTTTGCCCTCAGAGGCCTTGGGAGGGCAAGAGGATCTGATGCAAACAGAACTGCTACAAACATGAAGTTCACGCTGCCTCCTGTCCTATGAATAATAAAGTCCTTTGCCTCCGACCCAGGAGCATCATGTTTTCGGCACTCATCCGGGGAACTGTAGGAGGCTCACATTCTAGCCCACAAGCAGGATGAATCTCAGGCCTCTCTCAATTCCTGACAAAGTGTGGTTCCCATTTTTTCTCCTGTACTTGGTTCACTGCAACAGGAATATATGCCACCCTTGCAGGTCTCTTGCAATCAAAGATTACATTTTGAGAGATTTCACTTTAAGCTAAAATAAATATGCTTAGTTTTTCAACATTGGTCACCAAAAAAATACTATGATGGCCTACACATGTCTGTAAAATTCCAATTCATCATTTTTAAAGAACAAAAAAATACAGTTTAAGAAAAGGAATACTGGAAAAACAACTACTCTGTGAAAGGTTATCAAAATACAGCACTCTTCTAAGAAACACAGGAAATCATATTATAATAATTTTTTTTAAACAGTGATAGAAGTGCTTAATCCTACACCTAAAGGAGCCGGAGAAAGAACAGCAAATAAAGCCTAAACCCAGAAGAAGAAGAGAAATAATAAAAGATTAGAGCAGAAATCAATGAAATAGAAACCAAAAGAACAGTAGAACAGATCAACAAAACTAGGAGCTGGTTCTGTGAAGGAATTACTAAGACTGATAAACCCCTGGCCAGATTTATCAAAAAGAAAAGAGAAAGGACCCAAATAAATAAAATCATGAATGAAAGAGGAGAGATCACAACCAACACCGAAGAAATATAAACAATTATAAGAACATATTACAACCAACTATATGCTAACAAATTAGACAATCTGGAAGAAATGGATGCATTCCTAGAGACATATAAACTACCAAAACTGAACCAGGAAGAAAGAAAAAACCTGAACAAACCCATAATCAGCAAGGAAATTGAAGCAGTAACCAAAAATCTCCCAATAAACAAGAGCCCAGGGCCAGATGGCTTCCCAGATATAACAGAAGAATTAATACCTATTCTTCTGAAGCTATTTCAAAAAATCGAAATGGAAGGAAAACTTCCAAACTCTTTTTTATGAGGCCAGCATTACCTTGATCCCAAAACCAAAGATCCCAACAAAAAGGAGAATTATAGACCAATATCCCTGATGAACATGGATGCAAAAATTCTCACCAAAATAACAGCCAGTAGTATCCAACAGTACATTAAAAGGATTATTCACCACAACCAAGTGGGATTTATTCCTGGGCTGCAAGGTTGGTTCAACATCCACAAATCAATCAATGTGATACACTACATAAAAGAAAGAACAAGAACGATATGATACTCTTAACAGATGTAGAAAAAGCATTTGACAAAGTATAGCATCTTTTGATTGAAACTCTTCACAGTGTAGGGATAGAGGGCATATACCTCAGTATCATAAAAGCCATCTATGAAAAACCCAGCGAATATCATTCTCAATGGGGAAACACTGAGAGCTTATCCCCTAAGGTCAGGAACACAGTCCACTATCACCGCTGCTGTTCAACATAGTACTAGACGTCCTAGCCTCAGCAATCAGACAACAAAAAGAAATAAAAGGCATCTGAATCGGCAAAGGAGAAGTAAAACTCTCACTCTTTGCAGATACCATGATACTCTATGTGGAAAACCCAAAAGACTCCATCAAAAAATTGCTAGAGCTCATACAGGAATTCAGTAAATTGGCAGGATATAAAATCAATGCACAGAAATCGGTTGCATTTCTATACACCAACAATGAGACAGAAAAAAGAGAAATTAAGGAGTCGATCCCATTTACAATTACACCCAAAACCATAAGATACCTAGGAATAAACCTAACCAAAGAGGCAAAGGATCTGTACTCAGAAAACTATAGAATACTTATAAAAGAAATTGAGGAAGACACAAATAAATGGAAAAACGTTCCACGCTCATGGATTGGAAGAACAAACATTGTTAAAATATCTATGCTATCTAGAGCAATCTACACATTCAATGCAATCCTTATCAAAATACCATCAACTTTTTTCACAGAACTGGAACAAATAATCCTAAAATTTGTATGGAACCACGAAAGACCCCGAACAGCCAAAGGAATACTGAAAAAAAAAAAAAAAAAAAAAAAAAA
>NW_024425564.1:14088495-14141479 GCF_017311325.1 Ursus maritimus
ATTTGTATGGAACCAGAAAAGACCCCAGATAGCAAAAAAAAAAAAAAAAAAAAAAACCAAAGCTGGTGGCATCACAATTCTGGACTTCAAGCTATATTACAAAGCTGTGATCATCAAGACGATATGGTACTGGCACAAAAACAGACACATAGATCAATGGAACAGAATAGCGAACCCAGAAATGGACCCTCTATGGTCAACTAATTTTCAACAAAGCAGGAAAGAACATCCAATGGAAAATAGACAGTCTTTTCAACAAATGGTGCTGGGAAAACTGAACAGCTACATGCAGAAGAATGAAACTGGACCATTTCCTTACACCACACACAAAAATAGACTCAAAATGGATGAAAGACCTAAATGTGAGACAGGAATCCATCAAAATCCTTGAGGAGAACATAGGCAGCAATGTCTTCGACCTCAGCCACAGCAACTTCTTGCTAGACACATCTCCAAAGGCAAGGGAAACAAAGGCAGAAATGAACTATTGGGACTTTATCAAGATAAAAAGCTTTTACACAGCAAAGGAAACAGTTAACAAAACCGAAAGACAACCGACAGAATGGGAGAAGATATTTGCAAATGACATATCAGATAAAGGGCTACTATCCAAAATCTATAAAGAACTTATCAAACTCAACACCCAACAAACAAATAGTCCAATCAAGAAATGGGCAGAAGACATGAACAGACATTTCTGCAAAGAAGACATCCAAATGGACAACAGACTCATGAAAAGGTGCTCCACATCACTTGGAACAGGGAAATACAAATCAAAACCACAATGAGATACCACCTCACACCAGTCAGAATGGCTAAAATTAACAAGCCAGGAAACGACATACATTGGCAAAGATACAGAGAAAGGGGAACCCTCCTACACTGGTGGTGGGAATGCAAGCTGGTGCAGCCACTCTGGAAAACAGTATAGAGGTTCCTCAAAAAATCGAAAATAGAACTATCCTACGACCCAGCAATTGCACTACTGGGTATTTACCCCAAAGATACAAATGTAGTGATCTGAAGGGGCACCTGCACTCCAATGTTTATAGCAGCAATGTCCACAATAGCCAAACTATGGAAAATAACCCAGATGTCCATTACAGATGAATGGATAAAGAAGATGTGGTATATACACAGAGCCATAAAAAATGAAATCTTATCATTTGCAACAAAGTAGATGGAACTAGAGGGTATTATGCTAAGTGAAATAAGTCAATCAGAGAAAGACAATTATCATATGATCTCACTAGTATGTAGAATTTAAAACACAAGGCAGAGGATCATAGGGGAAGAGAAGAAAAAAATGAAACAAGACAAAACCAGAGAGGGAAACAAACCACCCATAAGAGACTCTTAATTGCTGGAAGGGAGGGGGTAGAAGGATAGGGTGACTAGGTGATGGACACTGGGGAGGGTATGTGTTGTAATAAGCAATGGGTATTACGTAAGACTGATGAATCACAGACCTGTACCCCTGAAACAAATAATACATCATATGTTAATGAAAAAATAATAATCATCCAAAAAAAAATTATTGCTAGAGGTACAAACTCAAGGCTTTTTCACTCTGCATTAAGGAACATGCTTCCATTATATGGACTGAGCAATTCCCATCAGCATTATAATCAAACCCAATATTCAAGCATATAACATACAACCAAGCTCTCATGGCACAATTTTCAAGTGTAATTATGAAGTACAAACACTTTCTATAAATACTTAATAAGTCCTATTTTCTTCATCCTTGAAGTTAAAAATAAGTCATATGAAAGTCAGAGAAAGGATCCCCTAAAATTTACATGTAGTGAAATTCTTTAAAAGGCACAGCATGAACAGTCTGAAAAAGATAAGGCAAACACACCCTTCAGCAAAATCTCTTCATATAAAAATCATCTAACTTCAATTCTGTGTAACACAGTTCTATGTAACTGAGCACCAAAACAACATCCTAAAAGCAGTCATTTCAATGAATGGATTTCTATACACAATTGTGTTACTACTTATGGTAAGTCACAAGATTTGGCAGGAAAACCACTTACTGGCTTGCCAAAGGCTAAGTTTGGCACACTGATGCCCCACTGCCAAGAACATTACCGATAATTGGCTTCCTATCCCAGATGATTATCTTCCAAGTATGCTTCACTCAGTCACTCCCCATGTACTAAGCTCCTATGGAAATAGTTAATGGAACTGAGCACCTTGTTTCCAATTTATCTGGAAGTGTGGGATTCCCAAAATTCTTTATGGAAAGAAGAAAGGGACAACAAGCTGAAAGCTGGAGGAATCTTGCATAAGAACATGGTATTAGGAAAATTTAAATAGTAAGATAAATAAAGCAGGAGGGAGAGCTGAAGTATACTGGGATAACCCAGTTAACTTCAATCATGAAACTAAAAGGAAACATGTTAGTTTTGATACCAGACAAGTGGGAGCCACAGAAAATTCTGGGGGATGAGTAAGAGGACTGGTGACGAGCACCACAGAGGAGCATGGACACACCTAGGGCTTTCCCACTCCACAGCTGCTGTCCAGGTTGTTGTAAGAGACTATGTGGCCATGATCTCTCACCTGCATCCCAAGCTTATATTTTAAATAGCTTACAGGTTATTTGAACTCTAATGTCATGCTCTCACCTCAGATTCAAAAAGAAGAAAACTGAATTCACTATCTTCCCCAGAAAACTGGCTTTCTTTCCCCGTGGCTGCATTTCTGGCCACGGTAATTCCATCCAGCCAGTCTCCAAAATTAAAATAGCCTTGAGATCTCTAACTCCTACCTTTGTCACCACATTCGCTATACCTAACTGATCACAAAGTCATGTTCTCCCTTTGATTCCCTTTCTTTCTCCACAACCAATACTGTTTGCATCTATATCTTCATAATTAAAGAGGCTCCTAGCAGGACTTCCTGCCTCTGTTGTTTTGCTACTCAAATTCATTCTGTATTACCTACACCAAATGCATTCTCAAAACACTTCTCTATCCTTTCACACCTCCTGATCTTGAGGACTTATTACCCATAATAATTATAAATAATGAATTATTTATTTACATAATAAATAGCACTATCATTTCAGAAAGTGTGTGTTGGGCATTGTGTGAGGTATTATTATAATCATAATATGTAATTCACATATCAATTTGTAATGTGAGTATAATTAATTGTATTTTAAAAAGGAAACTAAGGTTCAAGTTTATTAAGTAACTCACTTACGGACACTCAGCCAGTAAATGGCAGACATTTCTAAAAGTACTTTTTTTTTTTATGTACTTTTTTTTAAAGCAGGATTTGAGCCCAGGTTTCAGACTTACCCAAGGCTGAGCTCTTTCTGTCACATCACAGTGTCTCTGTCTCCCCACCGCTTTATTTCATTAAATCCAAGCACCTCTGCTTTTGTTAAAAGCTGGAAATACAGCTTCTAAGATAGAAAAATGAGCATGAAAATACTAACATCTTTAACCATCCTTCACTGAATACAAGACTATACAAAAGAGTTCTATGTCAAAAAGAAGAAAAAGTAGTATATAGGTGGTCCTTAAGTAGCTCTACTTTCTACAAGAAGGCCTCACAACTAACCCTGTTAATACAACAGCATTTACGACCTGAAACTTCCAAGGTAATCGATGCTCAATAAATCTACTAAATTAATGATACTCCAGAGCATTTTTAAGGAACGATCTTCTTGTGATTCTGTGACTTATTTATTACTATCATACCACTTAAAATGCTGTAAAATTGCTTGTTGCTCACCAGACTATGAGCTCTTGAAGACAAAATCATGTCCACGTTCCTGGTGCCTATATCTCCAACACCCACCTCAACACAGAAGAAATCTCAGCAAGTATCTACTGGATGAATAAAACCTCAACTATTAAACCCTAAGCTCGAAATATAGATAATAAATAATGGGAATTTAAAAATCCCTCCTCATCAAAAAACCACTTCATTTCATATTACCTAGAAGGAAAGACAGCTCAGATTTTTCACTTTAACCTTACAAATTCTGACAAAATATAACTAATATATGAATCTCTTCTTAGTTTACACTTAATTATAAATTCACTGAGGTTAATAGTTCATTTTGCTTTTTAAAAAATTCTACTGGCCTTATCTTTAAACTGCTTAAAAATAAGATTTTCTTTACACATAATCAACTGTAACTTAGTGTTCGATCCTAAAGTCATAGCACTTTACACTCTGAACTGACTTAAGAAATGACCGAGTAATCTCTTCACAATAAGGATTAAGAAACAGAAAAAATTAAGGCTGTAAAATTAACTCATGTTAAAACCCAGCCTCTGATTGTCAGTTCCATGCTCTTTCCTCAGTTAATCAGTTACATGTAATGTAAAGGCATAAAAAACCTTTTCAAAACATAAAGAGTCTTTGACAAAGTAGGACAGTACCCAAGACATCTTTCTCATTTCAATTTTGCCAAACCTTTCCTACCAGGATCCCAATCACAATAAGGAAGATTCAAACGCAGTCCACTGCCCACAATCCTCTTACACAGGAAGATAAACCTGGCTCCCAGATCTGCTTACACTCTCAGTCTGTAAGACTTACTGATGTCAAATCTGTTGGCCTCCCAGTACTTTATAGCCTTGTGGTTGGTTCCAAATACTATGGAACTTTCTGCCCCTGGCTAATAGACTCCCCAGGTAAAACACAAGGTTATATATTAATACTCTCCTCATTGAACTTTCTTTCCTAGAATTCAAGTAATCTTTTCTTATCTTCTTGACACTGAAGAGAAGGTCCATTCTAGCAATGGGGCAAAGATCCCTATGATGTGCCAGGAATTATTTTCTATTTGGTAGAATTACTCTTCCAACCTGACAGCAAAGGTAAATAACTTGCCCAAAATCACGCAGCTCATAAGTAACTAATCAGAAATTCAAACCTAAGTTGGGCTAAAAATCTAACTCGTTCTCCTCCACTTGCTCCAACACAGAGCTCCAGCCTTCAGAGAGTTTGCAAGATTAGTCGTCAATATAGGCCCTCCAAAGAACTAATTAAAAATATGACCCACATGACACAGCTAATAAAATAAAATGAGATGCATCTAATGTAGTGATCGGTACAGGCTTATTTTACTACTATAATCCACCTCTCCACAACTGCAAAAAACTCTTGAATATGCTTTGTTTTTGAAACTTGATAAACAATTTATTTATCTCTCCTTAGAACTTATTTGTTGATACTAATTACAACTTCATAGAAAATAAAATTAATGGGATTTATATTTCAGATCTGACTTTGCGAACAATGACTGGAGTGACCTTTGGACAACCATATAGTTAACCTCCGTATTCCTTGGGGATAATAAGAAAACTGCATCACAGGAGGCTCTTCTGCTTCAGTAATAAATATAAACCATTTGAACAGTGCCCAGCACAAAGTAAATGCTCAACACGTGTTAATTATTGTAATTACTATAATTATCATCACCATCGTCACCATCTAGAACATTAATGTTACAATGTTAGCAAAACACGATGTTACCAGAACATTAATGTTATAAGAATGGTCGTTTTTGTCTTTAGGTTCACTGTTGTATCCCCAGTGCCTGACACATAATTGGCACTCAAACATTTCTTAAATGCATTACTTACGATTACTAGTACTTCTATTACTAAGTAGAGGATGACTCACACCAAAATATAATTGCCTCCAGGAGAAAAGATAAATTAAACATGAAAAAAATTGCTACCTGGAAATTTAAGAGATATGAAATAGAGAACTGCTAGTAGCCCAAATACAAGGCTACTGGAAGAGAGAAGAGGGGAGGCTACTCTCAAGTCAGGGAAACATCTATTCAGATTAAACTAACCTACCAGAAGAAAAGTCGAGTCAAATGTATTTGCTAAGATCATTTTGCAGGACAAAACATTTTCAGGCTTAGACCAGGCTTCTTTGTTCATAACAGGGTACAAGAATCTAGAATAGAGGACTTCTGAGTCTCCTAAAGAAAATCGAATTGGACCTTGACAGCAAGGACAAACCCGACCATACAGAAAGGAAAAGTAACATTAGAGAAAGAAAAAAAAAAATGTATCCAAGGGCACAACAAGCAAACTGGGAGCTGTAACTCTCAGGTTGCAGGTAGAAGGAGGGAACAATTGTAGCAGCCATACAAGAAAGCAACTCAGCCTCTCACCTGCCTCTCTCCACCACTGAAAACTTGGACCATCCACGTGCTCATCAGAGCTTATGGGCAAGCTCTCCAGGCACAATTTTCATCCAGACAACCCATCACCCAAGTTGCAGGCCCAGGGACCTATCCATTTCTAAGGATCCTATTAATTGGCTACTGGCTCTCAGTCGTCCACTGGAAGAAGAAGGTTTATGGGCAGGGAGAAGCACTTTGCTCTAACCGTTTTCATCTTACTAAAAAATCCCTTAGAGAACTGAAAAGAACGATAGGGAAAAGAGCCACCAGAAGCTTTCAAAAGGCCTCAGAGAACATAGTGCTTCACCTCCATTCCCTACCCCATTCCAGACTTCTATTAAGACACACACATTAATAATGTTAACATGACCTAATGGGCATGGTAAGATACCAGTCAAAATATGTAACAGCCTTTAAAAACAACTTCTTGAGAGCTGTGAACTTCTGCAGTTTGTTGACAAACTGCCCAAGTGAGCTAGTCTGACGAGACAAGAGAGAAGGTCCTGAGAAAAAAACTACTCCATTAAGGGTTCTTAGGCAAGTATGAAATTCTCCAAGTCTCAGTTTCCTTGTTTGATATAAGGTGGACAGTAAAAATTTGTACCACCTGGGGTGAAATGAGATAATTTTTTTTAAAGATGTATTTATTTATTTTAGAAGTGGGGAGGGGCAGAGCGAGAGAGAGAGAGAGAAACGTAAGCAGACTCACGCTGAGCACAGAGCCCGATGCGGGGCTGGATCCTGTGACCCTGAGATCACCACCTGAGCCAAAACCAGGAGTCAGACACTTAACCAACTGCACCACTCAGGAGCCCCTAAATGAGATAATTTGTAGAAAGTGCTTGGTACACTACATTGCACACAATCATTCTATCAATGTCAGTAATTTTTTCTGTACCCTCACCCCAAATAATTATCTACTAAGTATTCAGAAGGCAAACATTCCGCCTCACTCCTTAAACCCAATTCGTAGCCAAATAATTCTCGTTTAGCGGTAACTTTTCAACAAAAGTTCAGGAGAGGCTGCTTCAAAGGACGGGCAAGTTAAGAACTCTATACCTCAAAGAGCCATTCAGGATCACAAGAACAATTAAGAGTATTTTCAGTTCATCTAGAAATCAAGTCAGTAACTAACAAAAGTCACACTCAATTTCAGCCTTGGGGTCCTGAAGCCAAACATGGGGGCGTGCAGCACTGGGTCTTCCAATGTCGTGAGCAGATAAGGTAGCACTCAATAAGTCTGGGGGCACTGCAGGCAAACTACCAGCTCAGGACAGTATGCAAACCTGAATGAACAGTGAACATCTAAGGTCTCTAAAGAATGTGTTGTCTGACATGAAAAGATGCTCAACATCACTCATCATCAGGGAAATGCATATCAAAACCACAATGAGATATCAACTCATACCTGTGAGAATGCCTAAAATCAAAAAGACAAGAAATAGCAAGTGTTGGCAAGGATGTGGAGAAAAAAGAACACTTACGCACTGTTGGTGCAAATGTAAATTGGTACAGCCACTGTGAAAACAGTGTGGAGGTTCTTCAAAATAGAAATACCATATGATCCAAAAATTCCACTATTGGGTATTTAGCCAAAGAAAACAAAGACACTAATTTGAAAAGATATATGGACCTCTATGTTTACTGCATCATTATTTACAATAGCCAAGATATGGAAGCAACCTAGTATCCACAAATAGACAAATAGATAAGGAAGATGTAGTGTACACACACACACACACACACACACACACACAAATACATACAGGAATATTATGCAGCTATTAAAAAGGATGAGAGCTTACCATTCGCGACAGTGTGAATGGACCTAGAGAGTATATGCTAAGTGAAATAAGTCAGAGAAAGACAAATTCCATATGACTTCACTCTATGTGGAATCTGAAAAACAGAACAAATGAATAAACAAACAAAAAGCAGAATGAGACCTATAAATATAGGGAACTAAATGATGGTTGCTAGAGGGAAGGAGGTGGGAGGATAGGCAAAATGATTGAAGGGGAGTGGGAGATACACACTTCCAGTTATGAAATGAGTAAGTCCCAGGAATAAAAGGTACAGCAGGGAGAATATAGTCAAAGGTATTGTAATAGTGTTGTGTGATGACAGATGGTA
The DNA here is from genome assembly GCF_017311325.1 of Ursus maritimus. Taxonomy (NCBI): domain Eukaryota; kingdom Metazoa; phylum Chordata; class Mammalia; order Carnivora; family Ursidae; genus Ursus; species Ursus maritimus. Next base: position 14,096,804 of record NW_024425564.1, read on the forward strand.
GCTACGCTCAAGGTGAACACAGCATCAAATAGAGAAGTTTAATCACTGTTGTACATCTGAAACTAATGTAACATTGTGTGTTAATTACACTCAAAAAAATTGAAAGACTACGTTGTCTAAAGTTAACCTCTTTCTTAGTCCCTATAATCTTGTTAATTTTCCTTTACAGATCCAATACTAAAGATTCCTATTTCATTACCCTAAGCCTCTCAATCTTTGCAGAGTGCAAATATTTTGTTAAAATAAGATGTTAAATGTTACACAAAGTTACTTTTACCTTACATATTGGAACAGATTTGATTACTTATTCAGATGTACATTATTCAACTTTCTAGAACACTACAACATACATTTTATTACTACATGTAGTTTTTACTCCAATTTTCCCAACTTAAAGCAGTCTCTCCTTCTTCTTAAGGGAAGACAGTATTAACGAGTCCTAAGACAACGATGGAAAGAGAAGAGTCTGGGGTTCTAATCCTAACACTACCATTAATTTGCTGTGTGACCTGGGGAAATCACACTTTCAGTCCTCTTTCTTCCCCTACATAATAATGGTAATTTAACTCCAGTTCTAAAGCCCCAACATGTATGCCAAAGGAGTATGTTTCAAATTTAGTAGTAAATATGAATACAAAAGCAGTAGGAAATCTATCTCACAAAACTGGACATGCTACCTTTTTTCCCGGAAATGAATATATCCCATGTCCTTTAAATCTTAAGTTATAACAAATCATTTCATCTCTTAAACTGCAATTTGTCTGTCAAGTATATACTATCCAATTCTGCCCACTACCCTGCTGAAAATGTGCTACTTCTACCTAACCAAAAAGGAACACATCATAACATTTTATTCTCATTTCTACAGTCATCTGCAATTTCCAGACAAGTCTTCTGTAAGACAATAAATATCAGTAACTGAAGATTAATTTACTCATCAAACATTTTGAGTACCTAACCTGTACCAGTTATACTAGACATAGGGGATAAATGATTAAGACACTTTTTTCCTATCCTCATGGAGTCACAATTCTGTAAAGACATAACACATGTGCCATCACTCCCTTTCCCAGGCAGACATCACTAACCAAGCATGGGCCTCTCCCTTTAACTGGAAAAAGCCTCGGCTCCAGGATTCCATGTAGCCATTCCCAATCAAATGGCCTAGTTTTATTAGACCACATCTCAATTCACTAAATCTCCATCTACATAAGTGATGATACTCATACATATATTGGAATGTAGAAATTAGTGGGAAACTGAATATGGATTAGAAAGTAAAACCAAAAGAGGTAATGTCCCAGTTATCTACTATAGTTCAATTGAAGCATTATTTAAAAGGGGTTAAGGAAAACTGTGGGAAGAATGGTACTGCCTGCCAATTCTCAATTTTCTAATATGCTAAATTAACTCTTAAATGAAGAATATGAAGCCTGCAAGAGCCACCTGAGCCTAGGAAATTAGGTCATCCATTTTACATGTTTTCTTTAAAGACCAAAAACTAATAGAAGTAGTGAAAGTTAAAAATAAGGCCATAAAAATGGCTTAAAGAATCTGACCTTGATAACTCAAAGTATCCATCTCTTTCATCTTTGGAAAACTTACCAAAAGTCTGCTGTCTTCCAACCAGTGACAAGTTAACTCTTCTTGACTCTAACTATTTAAAGATACACGCTTTGTCTTCCATGTGTCATGATGCAGAAATCTGGAGCATCGAACTGGTACTTGCTTAAATGTTTGGCCAGATCTAAACCTCTTTAAGGAAAATCTAGGCCAACTTACAGGTAAGAAGGACCTCACCACGTCAAATACTTCCACTTTTAAAACAGCAATATTAACCGTACAATCAACACCCCTGACAAAGTAATCTACAGTTACAACCTGCCTGCTCTCTTGGCAGAGACCAGCTTGAAATAACAGATATTAGAAAAATATCTGTTTAAAAGAGGGAAAAATCCACAAACACTAACCATTCAATTATCTAAGTCTCTATCTACCAAAAACTGTGCTTTTGCCATCCATTAGGGAGTAATAAAAGTATCCTAGGGAGATGACTGTCTTCTTTAAAAAACTACTATCAAGCATATTGTGCATTATGTTGTTCTGTTGTTTAAAGGTATTTCTCTAAGAGTGTAGTACTAATAAAATTTTGACTCACCTATCCACTTCATCTTGACTCGCAGAAAAGTCAAAGCTGAATTTTATGTCGACCTTGACAGCAGCTATCCTTAGCTTTGGGTTTTGGTACACACCTCCACCTTTTCTATTGCTTTCACTGCAGACTCCTATTTTTTTGGTTTGGAGTTATTGGTTGTTTTTTGTTGGGTTGTTTTTTTTTTTTCATTCTTTTTATGATGGTCCAACTATGTGTTTTTTATTGATGCCACTTCAGAAACTTTTTGGAAATGAGCAAGAGGTATAAATAATTTAATAAATTAAATTCCCTTCATTATTATTACAGTGTCCTCACTGTCCCCAAAACTGTCCCCTTCCCTTCACTCCTCTGCATGCTGTTCAACCCAACACAGTCCCTGCTATTTCTATCATTCAATGACTTCTCCCAGAATTCTGAGGTTGCATAAACCGTTGGCTCCTAACATACTTTTACAATACTACTTCACTACTTGTACAATACAAGTTCACTACTTCACTACCACACTTGAACAACACTTTTTTCATGTGCATAGTCTTAAGTTCCTCAAAGACTATAAGATCCTAGTGGGCAATGAGTACATCTTACATATCGTTATATTCCCACCAGCATTAAAACAAGCCTGTACTCTGCAGAAACAGAGTAAAGCTGTGTTGTTAATAAGAAAAGTCAACATTTTTGAAAGCCCACTAAGCAAAACTATGGGGCAATAATATGCTGAGAGGTTTCTATCTTAAAGCAGTTTACAAACCAAAGAACTAAGATATGCTAATTACCTATACACCCAAAAGAGATTGCATATGTGTAAATACAAAGAAAGTTCCTGCAATGACTGCTTTTGGCAGGGTTAGTCAGAGTATACAGAAGCCTTTAGTTGAGTGGAAAGGAGTAAGACCTGTGAGGGCATTCAGCCACAAAATGACTCCGATGGGATACAAAGAGATAGTATCCAAAGAAAAGCAAAAACAGTTGCATATCTGTAGTAAAGAACCACAAGCACATTAAGACAGTGGAGGTGAGCTCTAGGGATGGCTGGTAGAGGGCCTAGGGGCAGCAAAGCCAAACCTGAGCCTGGTTTTCTGTAAGGTGATTTAATAAGATAAAAACTTTAGAAAATGATTCACAATTACTGTATCAAGAATAGACAGGAGAGAGAAAGCTAGTATATGAAGCCTGACAGTAAATACTAGAGATGCATAGCAGACAGGGCACCATGGCTATCTGCACTCATTCTCAAGTGGGAATTTGGGACAACCCATTTAACACCGCCATCATAGCACAACCGCCATGAATACCATGAGGGCAATGGTGAATACCTCACCTTCTTGAATCTGCAACCTCTTCTTAGAGTAAAACAATCTCTTTCTTTCTCTCTCTCTCACACACACACACACAAAGCTGTATTTTAATGTGTGTAGGTTACCACAGAAGCAGCATCAACAAAATTACTCTAAGCAACTCCCTAGTTCAAATCTCAGCTCTGACACTCATTGGGTGTGCACGCCCAGGGAACATACTTACTTCACCTTACTTACCCAGGTATAAATTGGGAATAAAAATTGTACCTGCCTCTAAGGTAGGGATATATAAAATGTTTAGCAGAATGAGTAGCTCAGTAAGCTCTCACCAAATATTATTTTAAAAATGGACAATAATGTATGGATTTTCAGACCTCTTGTATTAACTTCACAGTCCTCTGGAGATCCTTGATACCCAGGTTAGGAGTCACTGTCCTAGAAGATAAACGCAAAGCATAGCAGAGCAGTAAATTCCATTAGCAAGGATTTATGTGCAGCTACAGAGTTCAACACTGTGCCAGGGGTATAGAAGCCAACACAAGAACCCAACATGGAAAGGGACAATGAGGAGGGTAAATGTGAGAGGAAAGAGGAAAATATTGGTGCTAAAGGTAAAAGGAGGCTGAAACTCAAGGAGTTTAAAGTTGGAAATGAAGTGGTGAGCCAAAAATGTCTGGTTAGGGTATAGCACGCTGAACATGTGCTCAAGGAAGACTCCCCTGTAGCAGCCTATTGGACAAACTACAATGGGGGCCACTTCTGCCATCTCCCTTGCCACTCAGTACCAACCAGGTGACTGTGTTCAAAGCTCTGAACAGGGTTCCATTTCTAACCTGCACCGACTGATAGTCCTGGTCACTTAAATTGGTATAAGTCATACCAACAGAGTTACATTAACAGCTTAACTAATTTCTTAATGATACTAAAAAAAATCTCTATCTTCAAGAGTTCATATAAGCTTAGTAAATGTTTGAGCTTCAGATCCAGTCCAAGAAATTGGAAAAAGGGCAACCATCTACAGAAGAGTCCTCAGCATTAGAAAAAAAAGTATGTAGGCCGTGACCTGAAAGCATATAGGCCCTTGCCTAAATTTAATGGTTTACTTCCTCAATCTCAAATCCTTGTTCCTGCCAACCTCCTCCACCAGTTTTCAAACAGTTGTTTATTGTAATTACCTTAAACAAAGTAAGATGAATAACCAGAAACTAATTAGATATCCGGTAGTTAAAACTGTCTAGCATTCTTGGACTCTACATCTGGCCAATGCCAATTTCTCTTCTAATGCTAGAGTGCTTTGAGAGCAGAGTTTGAATCCCAACTAGTCACTTCTATTTGTCTGACTTCAGACAAATCAAACTCCCATGCCTAACTTTCCTCATAGGTAAAGTGGAGGTATTAAAAAAAAAAAAAAAGTATCCCTTCAAAAAGTACTTGTAAAAACTAAATGAGTTAATATCAGTCAAGTGACATAATATAATAAGCACAATATTTATTAGCTATTATTATCATCTCCATTACAGAGTAATATTAGCCACTACCAAGAGATCTCCAGGGGCACACATATAACACTTGGTCTACAAAAATAATGAGTAAAATCATTCCATCACCAATGAATCTAAAGCAGCACAGCTAGTTACAGTGGTGAGGTCCTACCTGTTGCAATGTCTCTAAGAGAGGCCTGTCAGGAAACAGCCATGCTCAGTCTGCACATGGGGTTCCAACATGCAGGACAGCTCCTCATGATTACATCACTTAAGGAACTCCTTTTGTTTGGAAATAAAACCCTAGCCTAACTTTGGACCAGTCTGTCAGATACATTTCAAATGTACTAACATGAATCTCGGGATTTGGTGTGTTTAAAAAGTTTCTGTGAGGTGTGCTTTTTAAACGAAAAGTATTTCCTGGTCTATGACTCCTCGGCACTTTCTTTTAATTTGTTTTTTCTGTCTGGAAATCTGGCGAGGGGAAACCAAAACAGCAAGAACTCCCCTGCTTCCCAAGCATTAGCAGGTAAGCGGCCTTGGCCCTTACACGGAAATACAGCCAAGTTGACCACACACACACACACACACACACACACACACAAAACCAGTCCTTCTCCCTCCCCCTGCACTGGGATCTGCAAAGAACTAACTTGGAAGTGCACCCTAGAGGGCTTGGAGCAACAAGCACTGCAGTCGCCGGCTGGACAGGTGAGAGAGGGTAGTCTTGCTCAGGTGTGAGGACCACATCCCACGTAGAATACAAGCTCCCATGCCCCAAGGGAAGCCTAGAAGCACTCCATGCATTCAGCACACTCCCCACAAGACACATCTTGTCACCGACCTCTAGGACAAGCCACATCGGAAACCTTCCGGGATGCCCAGAAGGCTGTTCCTGGAAACGCAGGGAGCCGCGAGCGCGGGACGCACACGTGCCCCAGCAGCAGCAGGCCCGGCTCGAACCCCCGCCTCGGCACTCACCTGGCCCGTGATGCCAGTGATGAGCGCCACTTTCCTGGGCTTGCCCATCTCTCCGTCCCCGGAGCCCCGCGCGCTGGGGCAGCGTACCGCCGCGTGTGCCATGTCGCTACCGGCGTGTGGCGGAGGGCTGGGCGGAGCGGAGGCCAGTGGAGCAGAGGCAGCGGCGCCGAAGGGACGTGGGGGTGTGCCTGAACACAAGCCTCTGCGCCCAGGCTGCAAGGAAGGAGCGCACCGCGCGGCCAGCCGCCACAATCTGACAGAGGCGCTCGGGAGGCCGGGCAGGGACGGCCGGGGGCGGGCCGAGGCGGGCCCCACTGCGGGGCGGCGGGGCAGCGGCCTGGCTGGCGCCGCGTCATTCGCGTCAGCCCGCGACGCTCCCGTGGCGCCCGCGGCAGGCCCCGCCCCCCGCCGACGGCCGCCGCGCCACGCCACGCCTCCTCCGCCGCTGGCCGTGTGGGCAGGGAGGGGCGCCGGAGGGGCGGGCTTGCCGCCGGGCTCTGCCGCCTTTGGCCGGGGCTGTTACGCAGCTTCAGGAAAAGAAATGTTAACCCGGTCCGTACGCCCGGCAAGTGCCTTGGCAAGGCCTGGCGTGGAGGGGGCGGGTCGGCGGCGGCCTGGACTTCACCATCTTACGGTTCTTGGAACTCCTGTCTCCTGTCCTCCGCCCTTCTGGATCTCCCAGGAATGCTAATAGTACCTGAGAATGCTGAGAGGAAGTATGGGCTGACCTTTTCATTAGGAGAAAGCTTCGAATGCCAAATCTAGGCGGCCCCAGGCCTGGGTCATCAGCTTTGATAAATGATTACTGGAAACCTATCTCAATGCCTTTTGATGAGTTTGGTTTTATGTTTCCTGAGGGGCACTAGCGTTACAAGGGGGCCCTAAATAGGGTCACGGATGTAGGGAATGACTAACCTCACCTGTAGCCTGGCTTTCTGGCTCTTCTTACGTGTCCCTGAAGCTTGGCACCAGGCACAAGGTTCCAAGTAACTAGATTCAAAGTATTCTAGTTCAGAGGACTGGCAGAGCACAAGAAAGCCTGGCCTCACTCACGTGCAGCTTAAGGAAATGTTGAAAAGACTGCAGGGTCGGATAAACCTGGACATGGCCAATTTCAAAAAAAGTAAATCAAATGCAAGGTGGGGTCCTAACCTAATGTCTCCTGAACTGGCTTCCATGTGGCAGCTGCACGTTGGGCAGAGAGAAGGCCAGAGGTGACTCACTGGGAGGATGGCAGGTGTGTGTACCTAAGGAGTTGGCCGGAATCCATGGAAGAGACAAAAACTTCCCTATTTCCACTGCTCTGTTAATATGTACATTTTCCTCTCTGCAGTAGATCACCTCAGATTATTACTTCATGTCACAAATTGAGTGACTAGGAAATTGCCCCACCTATCATGCAAGTTGTTACAGACCTCAAATCCCCAAATCAGAAAAACAAGATTAAGTTAAAAATCTTTTTGTCCCCTAAGCTTCTCAGGAATACTCCTTAGCTTTATATATATAGACTTGTCTTTTGTTTCACACCTTAGCTCTCATTTATCCTTTCCATACAGAGAATGACTGAATAAATGTGTATTATATGTAGTAGCAGAAAGCTGTGGGCGCCTGGGTGGCTCAGTCAGTGAAGCATCTGCCTTCAGCTCAGGTCATGATCTCAGGGTCCTAAGATGGAGCCTGGCATCAGGCTCCCTGCTCACCAGGGAGTCTGCTTCTCCCTCTGCCTCTGCTCCTCCCCCACCCCTCCTCGCCAACTCTCATGCTCTTGCATGCTCTCTCTATCTCAAATAAATAAAAAATATTTAAATAAATAAGTAAAAATTTTTAAGAGTAGCAGAAGGGTGCCTCTGAATGGTAAATAAAGAGGCCCTAATGCAGAGGATGGTGAACACTCTCATTTAGGGGAACTCACTGTGCACAAGAAATGTCTTAGAAATCTACTAGATTATCATAAAAACTTATGTTTGTTTTAACATAAATATGATTTGAATTAATTTTCAGATACATTATTTAACATTTTCCCAAAAATTCTGGGAAAACTGGTTACTGAGAGAGGTCATACCAACTTTATCCTGCAGCTGTGAGACCTCCTATCATACTACTGAATACCGGACATTTGCCTTTCCTAGTAAGAAGTATGACAGTAGAAGACCCATAGAAAGAAAACTGATGATATTGCAGGGCCTGTAAATAAAATAATTCCAAATTGTTGAGGGAAATGGTGGTTCTGAGATACAGTGGAAGGTTGAGAAAAAATGAAGGCTATTTCTCTAGAAAACTTCTCTGAAGAAAGGCAATAGGGCCACGTATTGGTTTGCCAGAGCTGCCACAACAAAGTGCCACAGACTGCTGGGCTCAAACAATAGAAATTTATTTCCTCACGGTTCTGAGAATCCAAAATCAAGGTGTTGTCAGGGTTAGTTTCCTCTGCAGTCTCTCTTTTTGACTTATGATGGCCATCTTCATGTTCACATAGCATTCTCCCTCAACATGTATCTCAGTCTGAATTTCCTCTTCTTATAAGGACACCACTCATATTGGATTAGGGCCCACTCAATATGACCTCATGTTAGCTTAACTACCTCTGCTATAACCCTATTTCTAAATAAAGTCGTATGCTAAATTACTGCTGGGGGAGTTGACTTCAACATAAGAATTTGGGGGGGAAACACAATTCAACCCATAACAGGTCCAGTAAACTCAAAACAAGCCTCTGAGAATGATGTGCTACTTGGCCAATGCTAATATCCCTGAGTTCAGAGGAAGTGTCCATTGGCTTATTTGGTTCCTGGTGAGAGCTCTCTATCTGGATTACAAAGGGCCATCTTGTGTGTCCTTACATGGTGAAGAAAGAAGAAGACATCTCTTCTTACAAGGGCAATAATCTCATTATGAGATCTCTGCCCTCATGATCTAATTACCTCCCAAAGGCCCCCATCTTCACATACCATCATATGATGGGTTAGGGCTTCAACACATGAATTTTGGGAGGATACAATTCAGTTCACAGAATCAACCATTTTATACAATACTCAATCTGTTGAATAAGTTTTTTCACATCCTTATTTCTTGGCATTGAGTAGATACCAAGTATTCAAGAGTAATGCCTCTGCTTTCCCCTCCAAATTATCTCTTCTCTTCTTTTTTCATCTTTCTTGCCTTTGCTTTAACTTATGGAACATTTGTAATATTCTTTCACTGTACATCAGATTAGAAAACCAACAATAACGACTAGCATGTATTAAGTGAGCAAGTAAGATGTGCCAAGCACTATGCCATATCTCATTTAATTCTATGAGGTAATTATAATAATGATCTCTATTTGATAGAAACTGGGAACCAGAAAGGTGAATAAACTTGCCTAAGGTCACAGAGGTCGTGGCTGTTTATGGTAGATATCATGACTGGATCTTTCAATCCCCTTTCCATATTCAATTTGTAAAAATTGAAGTGCTAAAACCCACACTTCCCAGATCATTTTGCAGTTGGTATTTTGGAAGCAAATTGAATTCTGACGATCAGACGGGTTTCTCTTCATTCTGGTAGGTAGAAGTGACACAAAAGCAATCTTTCTACTCCTGGTCAGACTAACCTGAGAGTTGTGGTGACTAAATTCCAAGTTTGGGTCTACTCACACAAGTTTCATGAGTACAACAGCCAGTTGGGGTGGGAGCAGCAGCAGTTTCCTAAATTCTGGCTTAGAGCTATGGTGGTATGCCCTTGACATCAGCAGCCCAGCGATAGCCCTCTGGCTTCTGTTCTTCCATCCCTTACCAAAAAAAAAAAATTTAACTGAAGCTTTTATTGAGATAATTGCAGAATTCACGTGTATTTGTAAGAAATAGTACAGTGATATCCCATGTACCCTTTACCCAATTTCCCCCTTGGTTACATCCTCAGAAATTACAGTGTAATATTTCAAGCAGAATATTGACATTTATACAATTCACTGATCTTATTCAGATTTCCCCGGTTTCACTTATAGTCATTTATGCATGTGTGTGTGTGTGTGTGTGTGTGTGTGTTAGTGTGTGTATGTTTATACAATGCCTTTTATCACACATGAGGGTTCATTCATCTACCACCAAAGTAAAAATACTAAATAGTTCTGACATGGATGCCTCATATTGCCCTTTTACAACACCACACCTAATCCCTGAGAACTACTTTGTCCTCCACTTCCAAAGTTTTGTCATTTCAAGAAATATTGTAAGTGGAGACATACAGCTTATAATCTTTGGGGATTGGCTTTTTTCACTCAGTTTAAGTCTCCTAGAGGTGCATCCAAGCTGTGTGGATCAATAGTTGCTTTGGTGTTTTTATCGTAGAGTATTATTTCATGGTGTGGATGAACCATAGTTTGCTTAGCTATTTACCTATTGAAGGATATCTGGGCTATTTCCAGTTTGGGGGTGCTACATATAAAACTGCTATGAACATTCATGTCCAGGTTTCTGTGTGAATATAGTTTCCATTTTGCCCAAAAGTGCAATTGCTGGGCTGAATGACAATTGCATGTTTATTTTTTCTAAAAGTTGCCAAACTGGTTTTTTGCCAAGAGTTTGTAAACAGAATTTCTTGCACTAAATCTTTTTCTGCTCAGAGCGTCTGTGGTATGTCCCACTCTACACTCTGGCTGACACAACAGTACAGACAAGACACAAACTCCAGGCTCAGGGTTTTTAACGACAACTGAAAGACCAATGAAATGGTTACTTGTGTGTATGAGTATGATTGAGAGGAAGCATTGTATTAGGGAAAACATACAAGGAGGAAGTAGACACCATTTCCTTTTTACTTTACCAGTTTTCCAGTTCAGGAAATAAGCAGGATAGAAGTGACTTTGTTAGTTAAATCTTATAAAATCCAACTCTATTGAAGATGAAATAATTTAGATCCCTGTTTTCTACTACATTTTTCTTTGGAATAATACTAAATTGTGTGAGTCTCCTTTCTTAGAATTCATAGCAAAAGCAGCAGAGTTTTAGAAACAGAATTGGAAGGTGACAAGATAACTCTGAAGCTTGTAAGGACTTCCTGAAATCTGTCACCTCACCTTTGGGCTATTCCATTCTACTAATGAAATCACACCATGGCAAGTTTTTTAGACTATGTTCTTAGTAAAGGGAAAAAGTATTCAAAATAATTGAAGATATGTATTTCTCATATCCTCATTCTAGAAATTTTCCATCAGACAGCTCTCTGTCTTCAGGCAAATGAGCATTAGAAGTATGAGTTCTGGGCCCCATAGTAGAGCATGTGTGCCTAAAGTCACGTTGCCTCTCCATCCTCTGATTTTTAATTTCCTTTTTTTTTAGTTGGACTAGTAGTTTTCAAACTAGAAGAGCTATTTTATTGAGAAAGTTTTCCACTCTGGTAATCTGAGTTTCCTAATTCACAAACCCCAGGGATCAGAGCCTTGGGATCATTGCTGTGCTGTCTAATTAGAATCTCCACTTGATGCCTACAACATTGTTTCTCCATTAGTGGCATCAAACCCCAGGGAGGAAAGTATGTGAAGCTCAAGTCTTCTTTGGCTCCTGTTTTCAGCAGTCTCTCCTCTGGATTTGAGAATGCATACGTGTTCACTCCTCCTTGTGATATTTCCTAAAGATTTGCTCAATAGAAAGTGAATTTCAAAACACTAAAGATGAAATAATACATTATTCTTTAAATTAGACGAGGTAATAAAACACCTTTGCTGGCCTATGGAAAATTTTCAGTTCCTGGCTACTAGTCTGATCCATATGTCAAAATTACTTCTAGGTCAAGATATAGGTCTCATTTCTAATTCTAAACATCCTGATTCCAGAGAAACTCTACCTTTTTTACTAACATGTTTAACATATTCAAGATGCTGTTATAAATGTCAAACTCCTTCAGGCAGAGCCCACTTCAACTAGTAATGACTTCTTATCTTCCTTCTACCAGCTGTATGCCTAGTAAAGTTCCTGGCTATAAGCCTAATATATATATATAGGTAACAGAGGGATGCTAGGATTATAAAGATAAGTACCACAAATCCTGTGCATTAGAGAATTTGCTATACCTCCTTAGAGAAATGGCAAAGAAAATTTTGATCCTAATGAATTTTTTAAATGGCCTTCTCTTTCCCACCAAGAGAGAAATTCCTTAAACCTCTGGGAGGCAAGCCTTAAGGATGCCTTAAGGAGGGCTAAAGAATATCTGGACTCTGTCCCACACTGTGTCCTAATCATTATTGAGAAGACTCACTTTTGATGTGATAGTAGACAGAACCATTAAATAATCCTCAGATGCAGCTCAGGGGTAATTTGTTCTCAAAACAGGTTCTCGAAACAAGCTGTAAGCCCCACAAAAGTCAGCTGCTTCTCCGGGAACCTCACTGAAGAGAAATAAGCACTGGTGGGGACAGATATTTCAGTTACTAGCAAGCAATGAGATAGTTGAAGCAAAATCAGGATCAGCCATGGTCTTGGCATGATGATGACTGTGAAACATAATCATCATGACAGATACTCTGGCTTGACTTCAAACATAAGAAGTATTCAACAAGTGTTCAGGGAAAGGAGCACCAGGGGGTGCTTGTTGATTAATCTGAACTTATCAAAATCCTTCTCCTTGTCAGTGAAGGACTGACACAGACAAGTGATGCAACTCTATCCAGTGAGATGTGATGGGTGAAATTGTTCTGCTGTTGTGTCCCCCTCCACCCCACCTCTCATGGGAGATGTCCTCAGGTTAGTATTGATGGTATTCTGCCTTTTCTGGAAGAGACCCAACCAAATCCTGCCTGATTACTGTGTATAACAAACTGCTAATCATTCTGTGGGTCAGTAATTTGAGCAGGCCTCTTCTGAGAAATGCTTCTGCTTTTCATGACATCATCTGGGATTAGTCACTGGTGTTCAAATGATGGCTAGTATGGTCTAAAAGGTCCAAAAAGTCTTCACTAACAGTCTAGTGCCTTAGCAGGGAAGGCTGGGTGGTTGAGATCAGCTGAGAGTTTAGATGGCCAGGCTTCTCTCACCATCTGGTCTCCTTATGTGGTCTCTATACATGGTCCTTCCAGCATGGTAAACAACCCACACAGTGGGTCAGGACTACCAAGTATAAGGACTCTAAAGACCTAGGAAGAAACCTCAGGACTCATTATGATAGCCTTTAAGTCTCAGAATATCACTTCCGTCACATTCTATTGGTCAAAGCAAAAAACTGAGTAAGGCCAGCCCAGAGTCAAGGGGAGGGAGTTAGATTCTACCTCTTGATGTGAGGAGAAGCATGAACGTGCAAAGAGGAATGGATGGCAGCTGTCTTTGGAAACTGTCTACTTTAGGCCATCCTTGAGTCATTCAATTCACATCCTTTCCTCATGCAAATTACACTCACCCTGTGTGTTAGTTTTCTAATGTGGTGCAGCAAATTACCACAAATGTAACAGCTGAAAACAACACACATCTACTATCTCACAGCTTCTGTGCATAGGAGTCTGGGGACAGCTTGACTGGGTCTTCTGCTCCCCTCTAGCAGAGTCCAGCTAGATGGTGTTCTCATCTGGGGAACGGGGAAGAATCTGCTTCCAAATGTATTGGGCGGTTAGCAGAATTCATTTACTTGTGGATGAATGACTGACAACCCTGACATTTTGCTGGCTGTCAGATGGAGCCAGCCTCAAAGCCTAGAGATGTCCTGCAGTTCCTTGCTTTGTGGGTTTCCTCAATGTAATGTGATTGCTCACTTCATTAAGCCAACAAGAAGATATCTCTCACTCCACTATGCTAAGATGGAGTCTTACTTAAATATAGTCTAAACAAGGGAGTGACATCTCATCACATTTGCCATATTCTGTTGATTAGAAGCAAGTCACAGATCCCACCCTCACTAAAGGGGAGGGAATTCCATGAAGGCATAAATATCAGGGGATGGAAACTATTGACCCTAGGGGCTGTCCACAACCCTTCTTCTTTGGAGGCCCCAAAATTTGGTGGCTTAAGCAAAAAAGAAGTTATTATTGCTTATATTTCTGTGTATTGACTGGGCTCAGATGGAAAGTTTTTACTTAAGATCACTTTTCTGGTTGCATTCAAATGGGACCTGAGGCTGGAATCATCTGAAGGCCTAACTGGTCTAGAAGATACTTCTTCAATCACGTGTTTCATGCCTATGTTGGGGTAACTAGCATGTTAGAGCCTGACTGGGCATTTCTGTCTCTCCATGCAGCCTCTCTATGTGGCTAGCTTGAGCCTCCTAGGAGTGTAGGAGTCTCAGAATAGTCAGACTTGTTGCATGGTAGCTGGCTTCACAAAAGTCAACATTTCAAAAGTCCTAGTTAGAAGCTTCAAGGCTTTGTATGACCTGGGTTCATGTAGGAGTCATGCAGTGTGACTTTTGTCGCATTCTATTGATGATAAGCAAGTTATAAGAGTTATAAGGCCAGTCCAGATTCAAGGAGTAGGGACTACATCAGAACATAAATACTCAGAGTCATGGCTCAGTGGGGGAGCCACTCGTGCGGACTAACAATTAAAACCTAAAATATGGCAACCCGGAAAAGTAGCATAATTATCTTATAGGGTTTCAAAAATTTTATTTCATAGGCATATCACCTAGATCCTTTTCCAGATTCCAGATGTAATTTTGACTAAGCACCCAACGCCATGTCAGTGAATTATCCACTAGTTATTTAATAAACAGTCATCAAACACACATAGTCACCCTGAAACTGTATAACCCTGGCAAGCCATGCACGTGCGTCATCCATTATCTCGGATAGCTTGACAGGGCCTTACACAAGACTAAGAAGTCAGGACGTATCACAAAAACAGTCTGCTGAGAACTTCTGGAAAGGGTTTTCCTCCCTGAAAAGAAATGGGTGAGGAAAAACTCATCTTTCTGCTTCTGGATGTTGTTATGTGAAGGGATGATGCCTGGAGTAACCATCTTGTGACTATGAGGGGAAAGTCAAAAACTGTAGAGAAGTGAGTGCCTGGATGGGTCAGCCAATTAAGCACCCAACTCTTGATTTCAGCTCAGGTCATGATCTCAGGGTCGTAAGATTGAGCCCCGTGTCAGGCTCCATGCTCAGCGAGGAGTCTACTTGTGCCTCTCCCTCTGTTCCTCCCCCTGCTATCTCTCTCTCTCTCTTTCTCTTAAATAAATAAATAATAAATAAATAAAATCTTTTTTAAAAATTGTAGAGAAGCAACTAAGAACTGCCGAGCAGCTATAGTAACCAATCCCAAAACTTCTTACTTCCAGATTTCTTATTATGTGAGATAGGAAGTTTCTTATTTTGTAAACTGCTTTAACTGAGAGTTCTGTTACTTGCGACTCAATGTATTCTTATTGATACATATCTTCAGACCACCAAGCAGTGGAAAGGAAAGGAATGTGGCAGAGGGACTTTAATGGCCACTAGGAGCATATAATCATCTGGCATACTGCCAAGGAAATTTGAGGCCTTTGGGACTCACTGACTGGGAATCGCCCCCTAACTATCCTTTCTGAGGCCAGGTGTCCTGAGAGAACAAGTTTGTTGTTTTATTTCCTTAGACATTGTTTTAAACCCTTTCTAATCCTTAAATATTCTCCCCCTTTTCTAAGGTTATTTTCATGTTGGAAAATCAAGGTTATATTTTAGGGAATTTATCCATAATTTTTAAAAAACCTGGTGTTGCCACCATCTGTTCTACAGATTATTACTAAACACAGAATTCGAGTCAAATGACCTTTGGGGGTGCAGTATATCAGTCTCCTAGTGCCTTAACGAAGTACCACAAACTTGGTGACTTAACACAAATTTATTTTCTCACAGTTCTAGGGGCTAGAAGTCTGATCCTAAAATGTCATCAAGGCCATGCTCACTCTGAAGGTTCTAGGAGAGGATCTTTCCTTGCTTCTCCTTAGCTTCTGGTAATTATCAGCAGTCCTTGGGGGTCCTTGGCTTGAAGATGCATTACCCTAGTATCTGCCTCCATGATCACATGATGTTCTCCCCATGTGTGTCTGTGTCCAAATTTCCTTCTTTTTAAAGGGACACTGGTTATATCAGATTTAAGGGCCATTCTATTCCAATTTGACCTCATCTTAACTTGGTTATATCTGCAAAGACCCTATTCCAAATAAGGTCACATTCACAGAACTCCTTGAATATGTCTTTTTTTTGGGGGGGGGGTACAATTCAAACTGCCACAGGCTCTGGTGATGAGTGTATTAAAGGACTCATGTGATGCTGAATATTATTCTTAGTTGGAAAATTCTAATGAACTCTTGGCAGCAAAAAATATAAGAACATAAAAGCAGATTTGGAAAGACTGAATTTAAATAAAGAGGTGATTGGATAGTGAGGAAGGAGAATGTAGAAGAGCCTGGGTAAAGTTAACTGAAGAAATAGAATTCTCTTGAGTAGCCAGAAAAATGATGTGGGAGAGAATAAATTCTTTCATTTATCCAGCACTTACCACTTGGAAGCCATGGCTGAAACACTGCATGTATTGTTTCATTATTTCTCACAACTCTAAAAAGTAGGAAGTATCTCCATTTTCTAGAAAAGGAAGTTGGAGCATAAGGAAGTTAAGTAAATTGCTTAAAGTTTACTTAGTAAATAAATGGTAGGGCCAGGAATAAAATTCAATTTTGTTTGACAGCCAAGTCCATGCTCTTTACATTCACAAAAGTCATCCTACATTAAGTCAACAAATACTTATTGCATGCCTACCATATGCCACGTACTGGGCTAGAGAGTACGTGACAACAGATGCTGCCAAACTGCCTTCAACAAAAGCAATCATAGTTTACATTTCCACTCACAGTGCATAAAAGTACCTGATTCTCCAGCTCATTCCCCACATGGAATATTCAATCTGGAATTCTTCAAAATTTGATAGTATAAGTGGTACCTTATTTTATTGGCATATGATGAGTATTAGTGAAGTTGAACATCTCTTCAAATGATCGTTTTACCATTTTTATTCATTTTCCTCCAAATTGCCTTGTCACACATTTTGTCTTTTGTCCATCTATTTTCTTCCTTTTTAATTTATTTTTTCCTTCCTTTTTTTTTTTTTTTAAGAGCAAAAGAGACGGAGAGAGAGAGACCATGCAGGGGGTGGGGAGGGACAGAGGGAGAGGGAGAGAGAGGATCTTAAGCAGCCTCCACACCCAGCTCGTAGAGACCTACATGGGGCTCAATCTCACAACACTGAGATCATGACCTGAGCTGAAATCGAGGTTGACGCTCAACTGACTAAGGCACCCAGGTGCCCCTTGCCCACCCATTTTCTGGTGGCTTTATCTTCTTACAGATTTATGAATAATTTTGATGTATGATAGATTTTAATACTGTTATTTTACATGTTACAAATATATTACCTTCATGACATTGCTCTTCATTTCCTTTTGTTTTCAGTGAGTTACTTACAAAAGTATTCTTCACAGTAAGATTATGGAACTTTTCCCCTATTTTTTCTGTATTTATACTGTTATATAAAATGTAATAAAATACATTTTTTTCTCAAATAGCCAACTATCTCAAAGCCATCTATTGATTAGTCTATTTTTCCTTTATTATATCTTAAATTACAATCTAGATATGAATCTTATACCAGAATCTCATTTGTTTCATTAATTTAATTATCAATTCCTTTGTCAGTGCCAAACTCTTTTAATATAATACCTTTATATTTGACATAATAGTTTTCTTTTTATGAGTCTTTGTTTTCAAAATTTTTTTCTTATTCCTACACATTTTCTCTTCCTGAAAAATATCAGAATATCTTGTCAAATTCTTTCCACTGAGACTTCTGGGGGGAATAACATTAAATTTATAGATTAATATAAAATATTTATATCTTTATAAAAATTTTTCTCACCCTTTAATTTAGGACTTTAAAGTTTTATGGTTTTTGTCACGTACTTCAGATACTTCTCTTGTTAGAGTCATACCAAGATTTTATACTTTATACTGTTATTGTCATTGCGAGTTTATTTTTCCCAATATTTCCTGATTGGACAATGCTAGAAAATAGAAAACCAACACACAATTAATTTCTATATCTTGATTTTTTTTCTTTGTACTTTAGGGTTTCACCATGATCTGCATAGTCATACACTTATATGAAAATCAGAAGAGAAAATATTTCAAGGGATCATGAAAGGGAAAACATCCAAATTATCTGTACTGTGCCCTAATAGCCCCATTAAGCCTTGAATGCTAATGTAGACAAACAGCTACCATATTAAAGCAGTTTTATGATTAAGAGCTTTGGTAAAGGGGGCATGCCGGCCATGTAAAGAAGCCTGTAAGGTACATGTATCTGCCATTTTCTCACTCTTATAAGAAGCTGACTATATGTAGGTAGAGAGACAAACAGATTCCCCACTAGTGATTAAGGAACCAGTATGCTTTAGGGAGACACGAAGGTGGTGGAAAAGCTTGAGGCTTGGGATTCTATAAATCCTTATGTAGAAATCCGTGGAGTCCAGGGGGGCCTGGATGGCTCAGATGGTTAAGCGTCTGTCTTTGGCTCACATCATGATCTCCAGGTCCTGGAATCAAGCCCCGTGTTGGGTTCCCTGTTCAGCAGGGAGTCTGTTTCTCCCTCTCCTCTGCCCCTCAATCCTGCTCATTCTCTATCTCATAAATAAATAAATAAATAAACAAATAAATAAATAAATAAAGTCTTTTGTTTTTAAGACAGCAGAAGAGATGATTTGTTGTACATGTGCTACGTCCAGCCACAAACGAAAACAGAATTAGTCCTGAAAGTCACAGGTCCAGGGCAAAGGACCAAAAGAGACTGTTTTGGTAGGAACAAAGTGGGTCTCTCAAAGGTGGTTGTTGTGATCAAATGGTGATGTATATTCTAGATCCGTTGAATAAAGCTCTAGAAAGTAGGCATGCAGTCCAACGATTGGTGCAGCATCCCTGGCCTCTGGCTTCCCTTATTTCTGCTCCTGTGGCTCGATGGGCGCACAAGCTATCGGTTTACGTGGACCTCTGACACATCTTTCTTCTTTTATGCTTCAGCCTGCACATTCACTTCTTCCTTTACTTGGCTCTCATGGCACAGAGGTTGCCAAGAAGATGACACTAAGGCCAAGAGAGCCAAATGAATGAAGTCTTAAAAAAAAAAAAAAAGGGTACCTCATAAATCTAAAGAAATAATAATAAATTCAAATAACAAGTTTAGAAAAAAAACCTCATCCTGAAGCTAAAATAGTGCATTCACAAGAACAGCAGTGACCACAGTGAGATTAGCAACAGCAATATCAATTACATCAACAATAATGACAAAAAGTCATTATTGGTGACCTCTATCAGGCAGATCCAGCAGGCAGAAAATCAATAAGGACATAGTTGACCTCACCAACACCATCAATTAACTGGGTATAATTGACATCTATAGACTACTTTATCCCACAACAGCAGAATGCACATTCTTTTCCAGTTCACATGAAACATTCACCAATATAGCCTATATTCTGTGTCATAAAGCATACCTTAGCAAATGTGAAAAAGTAGAAATCATACAATATCTACTCTCAGACCACAATAGAATTAAACAAGAAATCAATAACAGATAAATAACTGGAAAATCCGAAAACATGTGAGGATTAAACAGCACACTTCTAAATAACAAGTGGGTCAAAGAAGAAATCTCAAGAGAAATTTTTAAATATTTTCAACTAAATGAAAATGAAAGCACATCTTATCAAAATGTGTAAGATGCAGAAAAAGCAGTGCTTAGAGGGACATGTATAGCATTGAATGCATATATTAGGAAAGAAGAGATCTAAAAATCAATAATTGAAATTTCTTCCTTGGGAAACTAGAAAAAGAATAAGAAATTAAATCCAAAGTAAGCAGAAGAAAAAAGAATTAGAGAAGAAATGAATGAAATTGGAGACAGGAAATCAGTAGAGAAAATCAATGAAACTAAAAGGTGGTTCTTTGGAAAGATGAGTAGTGATAAGCCTGTAGCCACGTTAACAAAAAAAAAAAGGGGGACACAAATTACTAATATTGGAAATGAAAAAAAGAACATCACTACAGATTCCATGGATATTAAAGGTATTAAAAGCATAATAAAGGAGTATTATATACAACTCTATTTCAACAGACTTGATAACCTAGATGAAATGGATCAATTCCTTGAAAGTCAAAATCTACCAAAATTTACACAATAAAAGATAGACATTTTGAATAGCTTCATATCTATTAAAGAAATTGAATCAATAATTAATAATCGTCCAAAACACATAGCACCAAGCCCAGGTGGGTTTGCTGGTGAATTCTACCAAACATTTAAGGAAGAAATTATACTGATTCTCTACAATCTCTTTCAGAGAATAGAAGCAGAAGGAATACTTCCTAACTTATTCTATGAGGCCAACATTATTCTAACAATAGTATAAGAAGAATTATAGGCCACAACCAAGTATGATTTATCTTAGGTATGCAAGGCTGGCTCAACACTTGAAAATTAATTAATGTAATCCATTACCTCAGCAGGCTGAAAAAGAAAAATCACATGATTGTATCAATAGGTACAGAAAAAGAATTTGCAATAAAGTAAGCTAATGCAATAGGACAAGGAAAAGAAATAAAATGTATACAGATTGGGAAAGAAGACATAAAACTGTCCTCATTCACAGATGACATGATTGTTTATGTAGAAAAGTTTTTATAAATTGACAAAAAGAAAAAAAAAAGCAAAAACAAAAACCAAAAAAACCCCTGGCACTAATAAGCAATTATAGCAAGATTACAGAATATAAAACTAATATGCAAAATAGCTGGAAATAGAAATATGCTTTCCTATATACCATCAATGAATGAGTGGAATTTGAAATTAAAACATGATACCATTTACATTAGCAGCCCCTAAAATAAAATACTTAGGTACAAATCTATCCAAATGTATATAAGACCTATATAAGGTAAACTATACAACTCTGATGAAAGAAGTCAAAGAAGAGCTAAATAAATATGATGTGTCCCATAATCATGGATTGGAAGACTCAATATTGCCAAGATGTCTGTTCTCCCTAACTTGGTCCATAGATTCAATGCAATCCCAATCAAAATCCCAACAAGTTACTTTGTTGATATTGATAAATCAATTCTAAAGTTTCTACCGAGAGTTAAAATACCCCAAATTGCCAAGACAATATTGAAGAAGAAAAACAAAGTTTGAAGACTAACACTACCTAACCTCAACACATACTATAAAGCTACAGTATTCAAGACAGTGTGGTATTGGCAAAAGAAGAAACAGATAGATCAATGGAACAGAATAGAGAGCCCAGAAATCAACTACATGAATAGAGCCAACTCACCTTTCACAAGGAGCAAAGACAAGGCATTCAATGAAGCAGACTATTTGTCTTTTGAACAAATGTTTTTGCACAGTTGTGTGCAAAAAAACACAGTCTAAATCTAAACACAGTCCTTATACCCTTCCCCCAAATTAACTCAAAATGGATCATAGACCCCTAAATCTAAAATGCAAAACTATAAAACTCCTAGATGATAATGTAGGAGAAAACCTAGATAACCCTGGACTTGGCGATGACTTTTTACACACAATCCTAAAGGCACAATCCATGAAAGACATAACTGATAAGCTATACTTTGTTAATAAAAAAAAACAAAAAAAACAAAACTTCCACTCTGTGAAAGACAATGTCAAGAGAATGAGAAGACAAGCCACAGACTGGGAGAAAATATTTACAAAAGACATACCTGATTGAGGACTGTTTTCCAAAATATACAAAGAATGCTTTAGACCTCAGCAACAAGTAAACGAACAACCCACTTAAAGAATAAGCCAAAGATCTTAATAGACAGGTCACCAAAATGGACATACAAATCACAAGTAAACATATGAAAATATGTTCCACACCATAGGTCATTAGGGAAATGAAAATTAAAACAACGAGATACCACTATACGTCTGTTAGAATAGACCAAATTCAGAACACTGACAGTACCAAATGCTGATGAGGATGTGGAGCAATAGGAACTCTCGTTCATTGCTAATGGAAATGCAAAATAGTACAACCACTTTGGAAGACCATTTGGCAGTTTCTTACAAAACTATTTGTACTCCTACCATATAATCCAGCATTCATACTCCTTGCTGTTTACCCAAATGAGTTGAAAACTTGTGTCCACACAAAAACTGTACATGGATGTTTAGAGTAACTTTGTTCACAATTGCCAAAGCTTGGAAGCAACTGAGATGTCCTGTAGTAGGTGAATGGGTAAATAAACTGGTATATACAGAAAATATAATATTGTATGATTCCAACCATACGACATTCTGGGGAAAACAAAACTATGGTGATAGTAAAAAGATCAGGGTTGCCAGGGATTGTTAAAGAGGGGTAAATAGGCAGAATACAGATTTTTGGGGCAGTGAAACCACTATATATGATACTGTAATGGTGGATACATGTCATTATACATTTGTCTAACCCCATAGAATATTCAACACCAAGAGTGAACCCTAATGTAAACTATGGACTTGGGGTGATTATGATATGTCTATGTATGTTCTCATCAATTATAACAACTATAGCACTCTGGTGGAGGATACCGGTAATGTGGTAAGCTATGCAAGTAAGGGCAGGAAGTATATGGGAAATCTTTATACCTTCCAATCAATTTTGCTGTGAACTTAAAAAATTGTCTTTAACAACAAAACCTATACTGATACCAATAACAGCAGAGATGGCAACTGTCCCTCAAGGTTTCTAAGTGGCAGAAGAACATCTCTAACCATGTTAATAAAAATATAAAGAATGCCAAAAACAATGCATGAATCACCCAGAACCCTCTCAGAGAAAGGAGAGTGACAAGGAAAGCTTGGGGTTCCCTTGCTTCTGTTGGATGGCAGACAAGGGGAACAAGAGTCACACTGATGTTATTATTGTCTTGTTGTTTTTGTTAACCCCAAGTGTCAACTACTATCCACCCCTGACTGTGTGGCCTAAGAAAGTAAAAGCTACATGCAAGGAACACTTGTCATTTAGGAAAAATATTTCAATGGATTAACAGATGTGGAAGTTATTGACCGTGAATGCATAGTTGTTGGGGTTGGTGATGAGTACATGGGAATTTATTAAAATGATTCTGTCTGCTTTTGTAGATGGTGAAATTTTCCATACTACACAGTTAAAAACAACAATAACAATAAACAACTCTTCTGACATGGTGATAACTGTTATGTTGGTGTGGCCGATCTTTGCCCTCCGAGCTTTCAGGCTTTGCTACTGACAGCACTCAAACAAGGATAACAACTGACTGAAAGTCCAATGCAGTGTATCACATTTGCATTGGTACACAGCACAACCTCCTTTTAGGTAACTGTTAGAGAACTTGGCTCAGTTCTGAAACCTAGTGGTTTCCTACTACCTTCCTCCTTATTTGGAGACACCTGACCTAAAATGGAGACCTGTCCAACTTATACACCCAGGGATTGGTAGCAAAGCTGGAACCAAGAAATGATGGTGGATCCCTCTAAGTTGTGTTTATCACCTTCTCTGCCAGGTGAGTTCATGATATGGGAGCTGGAAACAGGCAAGACCCTGAAGAGTCCAAGCATGGAGCAAAAGAAGTAAGAAGACTTGTTCCTGCTTTTTGGCACAATAACCCAGCAACTCATCACCAGTCATGATCAGACTCAACACACTTCCTCGCTTAGCATGGACTGAGGAAAAAAGTAGAAGTACAAGTCAAAAATTTCCTTCAAATATTTCCCCAGGGAGAAGAAGGAAGAACACAGAGGCTTGGACTAAATCTCTGTCCATCCCTTGGACAGAGGCAGAAACGTGGGACAATTAGTTTGCCTAGGAAGAAATATTACCAGAAAAAAACATGGTCCTAGTAGTAAACGGCTTAACAAAGCAAAATGTTTTCTATGAGGATGCAGAAAATCTGAGATTGCAACCCTGCCTGGTTATAAAATCTGAGGAAAGTTCCTGGTCCTCAATTGCTTTACAATTAAATAGAAAGGTCCCTTCCCCCTCCAATCCTCCCTCTTTATTTTGCAAGCACACAGAGACTAAGACACAGGCCTTTCCTTCAAGGGGCTAAAGTCTTAGGGGGCTGGGGAAAATCACTGTTTTTGGTTTGTTCTAAAATCTGAAATCTGTGATTATTAAAAAATATGGTCTACCTCCTGATAAAGCCAACTTTCCCTTTCTTTTATAATTGGTGTTGGGGAGGAAGAATTTCCTGTCCCCTTCAAGGTCCTTCTAGTCTGACTAAGAGCCAAATTGACATGAGATAGATGAACCAGAGAAAATCAAATGTAATTCCATACATAGAGGGAATCCACACTTGTAAATTCCAAAGACAGTCTGGGGAACTAAGGAGAGGGGGGTAGGGGTCTGGGACTTCCAAGGGAAGGAATGCAAGTCACAGAGAAATGTAAAAGAGTGAATGTTTGGTGAACAAACGCTTGCTGGGCCACTCAGAAACAATAGGACAGGGAAGACTTAGTTCAAACAGGTCCTGTTAGGTTCCTCCTTTGTCTACCATATGTAGTGCATAGTATAATGTAGTTATCTGCAGTAATAGCCCTCTTCCTGGAGCTGGTCCTCTATCTAAATTCTTTTAAAGCAGTTGTGGAAGACATAAAGAGCTTTTCCAGAATCTGCTGGGTTTTGATTGTTTTTTGATTCAAAATAGTGTTTATGTTAAAGTGGTCCCTACATTAGCATGAATTTAAGACAACCAAGGCATAAATTGGACCAAACATTACTACTGTTTATTGATATCCTAAAATAAGAATGTTACTGGAACTTCCCTTAATGCTTATTATGTGTCTTCCAAGTCAATCCTCAGTCCTGTATTTAAACAACAGGGTTTCAAATAAAAAATATTATTGAGTGAATAACTGTAGCTAGTAATAAATCTGATCTAAAATATTAAAAATGGATACTTTAATAATGTCTTTATTTTATGTTTCTGGTTAAATGTGTCAATTTTGTGATTAATAATAAATACATATTTGGTCATTGACCAAAATATATTTCTCATATGTATTTGGTCTTGCTTCCACGGTTCCTGGCACAGAGCTCCCGAAATCATTGGAATTTCTTGAGCAACAAGAGTAATGGAGTACCTGTTTTCATAGTATTTGGTCTTTTGTCCTCAGTTCTTGAAATCCACTTCAGAGCCATAAAAGTGAAATGGGTGTCTTGTTATTCATAACCACGACAAGGCTTATGTTAATGAGATGACTTTGGAAATCACCTAAGGATGAGGGCTGGTTGCCAGCAGAACCAACCTGAATAGACCTTGGAACTTTCAGTCCCACCCCCTTGATTTCCAGGGAGAGGAGCCGGGCTGGAGATTGAGTCAGTCACCAAAGGTGAATCAATTGTGCTTATGCAATGAAGCCTCCATAAAAAACCCAGAAGGATGAGTTTGGAGAGCTTCCAGGTTGGTGAATACATGGAAATTCAGGGAGAGTGATGCACTTGCAGAGAGCATGAAAGGCCCCCATACCTTGCCCTATGCATCTCCTCCATCAGGCTGTTCCTGAGTTATAACAAACCAGTAATCTAGTAATTAAAATGTTTTCCTGCGTTCTGTGAGCTGCTATATAGCAAATTGATCAAACCCAAGGTAGGGATCACAGGAACCCTCAATCTAAAGCAGGTTGGTTAAAAGCACAGGTGACAACTTGGACTGGTGACTGGTATCTGAAGTCCTTAGAGAGTGTCCCCAAGTTGCTTGGTGGTGTGGGAAAAACCCTCCGCTTCCACAGTTTGGAATTGGTGACCAGAACCTTCAGTTGGTGTCAGAGAAATGGGATTTGCCAGAATAGCCCTGGTTCACAGAAACATGTGGTGTGTTGAGAGAAAAAGATAAAATGTGGAGGGATGAGGATCCTTTGATCCCTGGACAGCTACCCATGGTAAACACCCATGGTTTAAACACTGCTGCTACACTATTGCTTACTAATCTAGTGAGTAAACAGGTTTCTCTGAGTTCTATGAACCATTCTAGCAAACTAATCAAATCCAAGGAAGGGATCATGGTAACCTCCAATCTGTAATCAGTCAGTCAGAAGCAGGACTTACATTTGGCATCTGAAGTGGAGGTCAGTCTTGTGGGACTGAGCCCTTAACCTGTGGAATCTGATGCTATCTCTGATTATTAGTGTCAGAATTGAATTGAATTGCAGGACCACCGGTTGGTGTCAGAGAATTGCTCCATAATGGTTTGGGAAAACCCCCAACACCCTCACACTCACCGCACATACATTGAAATTGGGTCCAGACCTTTTAATGTATCATCTAAGAACGGTTATTACTTGTAAAAAGCTGCTGCCTGTCTTTTTAAAAATACCTGCAAAAAAATTCACATAAAGAGCTAATTCATGGGTGTAAAGGGCAATGAGAATAAGTAAAAGGAAAAAGTTATAAAACATTTACTCTTGATAGCATATATTCCACTCTGTTATGCTGGGAATTCCTTGTGTGCAAAGTTCATATGAACTTTGGAATCCAGGATAAACCTTTGATAGTGTTTAGAAAAGAAGAGAGGGGGAAAAAAACACCCCCATGAAATAGCAAGATGGAGAGAATCAAAGTGAACGGAAACTTTTGGTCAGTTAAACAATTTCACACCTCCCTGACTGTCTTTTTCTGCCTCTTGATTCAAAGCTCTAAGGCATGTAAACACTAGAAATTAGTGTTTCCTGCAAAAGCCTGCTTAGATTATACTAAATCAAAACAGAGTTCTTAATGAACTAAGAAACTGTTGAAAAAGGAGAGCACCTCTGAAGTTACTAGCCTTTCAGAAGCAGGACTGCACATTTTACTTCTTTGAACACACCCAGAACACACTGAAAGGCTATTCAATAAATGCTTACTGAATTGAATCTTGATGAGAAACAGACAATGCTATTCTTCTGTTAGTTCTATTTTATGGGGGTAGCTTAAAAATTAATCCATTTAGATTATGACATTCCAGGTCAAGAATGTTCTCCTTCCTTCTTTCTCACTGTATTTGTGGAAGCCTTTTCAAAGCTTATTGTATTCAGTATTCCACTCTGCACAAAATAGAGACTAGCAACCAGAACTATAATAAAAATTTAAAAGCAAAAACAAGTGCTGCTATTAAAAGTTTTTAAAAATCCTTTTGTCAAGAGGAAAGACTTTTTTTTTTACTGTTCTCTTCAAGTCCAATAAAGGGCTTTGAGAAAAATGTAGAGCTGTTTCCTTTTGCTGAAGTCTAAGACCTAAATTTAAACTTTGATTAAACATCTTATTTATTCAATATTCACTCAGAAAATATTTATAAGTGCGTGCTGCATACCAGGCCCTGTGATAACTAGTTGTAAATACTGGCTTAGCTGCTGGAGTGAGCTACTAAAGGAAGTAACATAATATGAATCATTGCCGTTCTTTGGTGAGAAGTGAGACACTCTCTATCCTGGAAGATTAGCAGGAAAACAGGAAATGGAGCTAGATAAAACTCAAGGTGTCCCCATCTCTCTCTCTCTCTCTCTCTCTCTCTTTTGAGGTGGGGGAAGGGCAGATGGAAAGGGAGAGAGAGAATCTTCAGCAGGCTCCATGGCCAGTGCAGATCCCCACCCAGGGCTCGATCATGACTTGAGCCGAAATCAAGACTTGGATGCTTAATGGATTGAGCTACCCAGGCACCCCAGTTCTGATTTATAAACTGTTAAAAGATCATAAAATTTGATAGGGCCAAATAAAGCTATGGGCACCATTTTGTTACCTAAGCTTCCAATAATGTAATTAAGTGAAATAAAACCAAGTATTTAGTGAAGAATAACATAATTTGGTTTAGTGAATCAGCAATTAGCTGTAACTCCACAATCATAATGAACTTAACAGTGAAACTTTTCTGCCACGTAAAACCCTGTGATGTGGATTAAGTGCAATCCATTGTAGAGCAACTATGACATTCTCATTGAGAGTTGTTGCTAGACCCAGTAGTTTCTTTAAGGATCCCTAGATGTTTAGATTCTTTCAGAAACCCCATGTAGATCACCAGAGTGGACGTAAAGGACCATTCTCAGGAATGGATTTAGGAATTATATTGGGTAGATATAAATATTCCTTATCTTTTCTACCATTATGAACTGGAATGGCTAAAATTAAGAGCTAAAACAAGCAAAAATGACATCCAAAGGTAAAACAAGGGATTACCTAACAAGGCAAGTTGGGAATGAGCATGGAAAGAAAATTTGAAAGTAGAGAGTGATATGTCTTATTTCCCATAATAAGGAGCCAGACTGTGTTATTGACATTTTGGGAGGGACAATTCATCGTTGCATTGTATTGCCCATGCATTGTAAGACATGAAGCATACCTAGCTTTCTGATCCCTGGTTGTTATGACAACAATACCCTGTTTGGGTTAAGATTCTTTTGTAAGCAGATATTGACACAGAATTTGAATGTAAGTATTACTTTGGAGTGCAGGAAATACTAGTAGGGAATTGAGAAAATGATATAAACAATGGAGGACAACCAGAAAGGGTGTGTTATTAAGCTAGCTACTGCTGTGGATGACTGAGCATAATAATGTAAGATAATTTGGAAATACTATAGAATGCACCTTGTAGTTATCTCACCAGGGCAAGGGAGCAGAGGTATTTATACTCCAACTTCTGTCAGTCTTGTTTAAAGCCTACTTGTATGTTTGGGGTGTGTAGAATATTTCTTCAAAAATAGATGGACTTGGAAGGGCTGGGGCATACTGAAGTGTTAAGTCCCAAAGGATGTATAGGCAGAGAACCAACATTATCTGTTACATAGCCCATTTATTTCTAAATGTCTTTCTGGAGCTGAGTGCCAAACCTAGCTTAGTCTTGTCCCAACACAATAACTGCTTCAGGCTATCAAGTGTCACTGAAGAATGTAGACTATGAAGCAATAATGATCAGATTTGCTTTTTTACTGGCATACTTCTTTGATTATAGAAGAAATTCATGATTAAAGCCAAAACGTCAGTTAAGAAAATGTTGCTGTGGTAAGAGGAGTTAGAAAACAAACAAATAAAATAAATAAATAGATAGATAGATAAAACGTGTTAGATAACAATAAATAAATTGAAAAATAGAGCAGAGAAAGGGGTTGAGGGTTGTGATTCTAAATTGTATGGTTAGGGAAGATCTCATTGTGAAGGTGCCATTTCAACTGAAATCTTAAGGAAGTGAGGTAGTAAATCATGAGGATATCTGGAGGGGAAGTGTTCAAGGCAGAGGGAAACAAAGGCAAAAGCTCTGAGCTGAGCTCACACTTGGATTCCTAGAGAACAAAAAAGAAGCCAGAGAGACTGGAATACTGTGAGCTGGTGAGGGGAAGGGGAGCATGAATATCACTGTGGTGGGTAGTTTCCAAGGTGGCCTCAAAGATCCCCAACTCCTGCAGGTCCCTCTTTTGTGTGCTCCCTTTGAGGGTGGCTACACTTGTTAACTTGATTTTACCAAACAGAAAATGGTACAAGGGATGAGATGTGACTTCTGAAACTGTAGCTTCCATCTTGTGCCTTCTGTGTGGGTGTGTGTATCTTGAATCATTTGTACTCTAGGAAATCAGTTTCCATGCTGGGAGAGGACTCTATGGAGAGGACCACAGGCATGACTGGGAGCTGAGGCCCTTAGTTCAGCATCTTGTAAGGAATTACAACCTGTCAATAATTACATAAGTGGCCTTGGAAGTGGATCTTTTAGTCCTAGTAGATGTTTGAGATGATTCTGAAATCACCAAGTCAAGTTGGAATGATAGACAGGAATGAGGATGAGTGACCTGGGGGTTTAGTCAATGACTGCAACAATGAGAGCAAGTATATGGTAGAATCTGCTGACATGAGATCCAAAGCTATGAGAGCTTAGTGAGGTGGGAGGAAGAATGGCCACAATGGGCAAAAAGGAAGAGAGAGGACATCCACCCCACCTAAAGGCCCATGGTACAAGGATGTGGCACAGAAAACAGGCACCACCTGTGAGAGCCACAGGAGAAGCAATGCTCACAGGTCAAAGCTAACTTTCAGGAAGGCCAGGTAGATGGAAAGTATGGGGGATTTTACTGAGACTTACTGTGTCTTCCACACCAGAGTTTCTCAAACTTTCATATCATCTGGGGTCTTGTTAAAATGCAGCTTTCAATTCAATAAGCCTTGAGCAGACTCAAAGATTCTCTATTTCTAGCGGGGTCCCAGGTGACACTGCCACTGCTGGTCTATGGACCATACTTTGAGTACAGAGTTTCTGAGGCTAACCTATTCTGTCCAATAGGGTAGTCACTAGCCATATATGGCTACTGAGCATTTGAGATATGCCATAAGAGTAAAATAAACATTAAATTTTGAGGACTTAGTATTTTTTTTAATGATTTTTTATTATATTATGTTAGTCACCATACAGTACATCCCCGGTTTCCGATGTAAGGCTCGATGATTCATTAGTTGCGTATAACACCCAGTGCACCATGCAATACGTGCCCTCCTTACTACCCATCACCGGTCTATCCCATTCCCCCACCCCCCTCCCCTCTGAGGAGGACTTAGTATTTTAATAAATGAATATAAAACATCTCAAGAATGTCTGTGTTGATTACATATTAAAATGAGATTATGGATATATCAAATTAAAATATATATTTTTTTCTTTTTAAAAAATATATTTATTTGACAGAGAGAGAGACAGCGAGAGAGGGAACACAAGCAGGGGGAGTGGGAGAGGGAGAAGCAGGCTCCCTGCTGAGCAGAGTGGGGAGCCTGATGTGGGGCTTGATACCAAGACCCCAGGTTCATGACCTGAGCCGAAGACAGATGCTTAATGACTGAGCCATCCAGGCGCCCCCTCAAATTAAAATATATTAAAAGTAATTTCACTTGTTTCTTTTTACTTTTTTAATGTGGAGACTGGAAAATTTGAAGTTACATCTATGACTCCAATATCTTTCTCTTGCACAGTGCTGCTCTAGAAAGAACATGGGAGAAATTGGAGGAACTGGAAAGAATGAGAATTGCGGTCAGATGAAAGGATGTATAGAGAAAGATGGAGATCAGATTCCAAGGGAGTTCTGGGCCTGGTGATATTAGACTTGATGATCTCAAGGCTCATGGTGAGGCCAAGGCTGTAAAGCTGGGCACAGGGGCACAAGGCAATGTCTAGGAACATGTACACATTTTAATACCAAAATAACTAGAAATAGTTACAACAGCAAATACTTAGATATTTCAATACCAAAATAATTTGAGAATGGCCACCATCTGCAGAATTTGCTTAGAGCTTACCATGTACTTAGGTCCCATGGAGAGAGCACTTTCTCAATTAGAAGTAATACGATTAACTGAGAAGGTCAACTGAAGGAATCAAGAAGCTCTCAAAGGTGTTAACCACAAAATGTCACTTTGAAGAAGAGTGCAAGCAACTTTTGTGAAAAAATAAATAATAATACCAAATAAAACTCTTCACAGACATATCATTGGCCAGTAGTATTAGAAACAGTTACAGGTAAGAAACTGATCAAAATGTGTGAAAATATATCAAGATATATACCAAGATATTTTGCTCATATTATTTATATACACAGCTAATTCATACAAATGTAAATCATCCTCCTCCTCCTTCATCCCCCCCTCCTCCTCTTCTTCCCCCTCCTCTTCCCCCTCCTCTTCCTCCTCCTCCTCCTCCTCCTCCTCCTCTTCCTCCTCCTCCTCCTCCTCCTCCTCCTCCTCCTCCTCCTTCTTCTTCTTCTTCTTCTTCTTCTTCTTCTTCTTCTTCTTCTTCTTCTTCTTCTCCTTCTTCTTCTTTTCCTTCTTCTTCTTCTTCTTAATTTCAAGCTCTTGGTTGCAAATTCTCTGCTTTGTTTCATATGTCAACTTCAGGGTCTCCCAAATCTGGCAGTTATTTCCCAATAATCTGACCAAGTCTTTTCCCAGCATTTAGGACCTCATGGTTCCTGCCTAGGCAGGAATGTTCCTGCCTTTGCCTGTTGTCCTACTTTGGTATTTGCCTCTACAGCCCTCAATTATGGTAAAGCTACCGACTGGTGCTCCAGAGAGCCTTACCCTGGCCCTTCCTTCCTTCCTTCCTTCCTTCCTTCCTTCCTTCCTTCCTAAAAATTGGCAAATAATAATAATAATAATAATTTGACCCCAAAAGGATGTTAAGTTTAGAAAAAACAGAGCTACACATGACTAATAAGAGAAGCTGTGATTTACCAAATTCTTAATGTTGATATCAAGGAGATTAGGTTTGCTGTTATGAGAAAGGTATCAGATGAAGTTTATGCTAGCAGCAAAATCATAGACTAGCTGAACAAGTCTCAAATGGTACATGTGTTCTTGTTTTCCTGCTGCTTCTGTCATTTTCCTCAAAAGTTGTTCAGCCTGCATCAGTGGTGGTAGCATAACGCATGCAATGGAATGTGACAAGACCATTTTCAGCCAAGACCTGAAGACCCTGGACACTAAATCCCAGAGTGGATCATGAGACACATAGATGCAGAAGACATGCAGAAAAGAGGGAGCAGAAAGCCAGTGAAATGACTTCTCAGTCCCTCACCCTATACCAAGGGCACAAAGAGACTAAGAGTGGAGACTGAAAGAGACTTTGAGGTATTTTTGAGAGAAAATTGCTGGTGTCTTGAAATCTCACCCTTTCTCTGAGTGGAAATTTCATTCCCAGGGTGGTGAGATTGTCTAAATTATCCTAAAACCCAAAAAGGGTTTTTACTGGGATAAGAGATGCTTGGAAGACACAGAACTGGCATCTGCCTCTTGTCTGGACAATGTGAGAGATGGGAACTGAGCTGGTAAGCTGCTCCTTAGGGAAAGGAAGTCAAAGAAAGATTTCTACTGCAATGGAATGGGCCTGCACTCTCAGATTTGGTCAGGGTAAAGCATGCATGTATAGACTCCACAGACCAGGTGTGGGTCTTGTGCAAGAGTGAACCAGAGAACCTGATGTAATACCCAAAGATTGCCAGAAGGACAACAGGAACTCAGCAAAAGGACCCTGGAAGTGAACCACCAGAGGCTCAGGGCCTGAGGTAATATCTTAATTTTTTATCACCCACAACAAGGGAACTATAGTTGAGAAAACCCCAGCTTTAAATATCTGCCAGATCCAGAGAGTAGTACAACTTGGACAGTAGCCTGCAAGGTATCATTTTCCTGTCTCTACTTTTCTTTCTTCTACCTTTATTTCGGAAAGGGGTCAGAAACCAGAGTTGGTAAGATGAGAGAGGAAAAATAGGAGACAAACTGCAAAGGAAGAGAAGAAACCAACTACCTCTTGCTTTTCCAATGATGGGCTTCCCACCCGCAACAGGACTGACCTGTCACAGGTGAGAAAAGAAGGGGAAGCATCAAGCTTCAAATGCAAAAGAAGCTTAAAGTTGTGGCTTATGCTTGAGACAGAAAAATTATAAGGGCTGTATGAAAATATATATTACCATATACTGATAAAATTGAAGGAATCAAGGCAAAATTTCAACCTTCAAAAAATGAGGTACAATGAAGTTCACTGATGATGCTTAGTGATGTTACAATTTCAATCCTTCAACGAAATTATTGACAGTAATACAGTGACAAACATAATAGAGAATGTGCTTCAGGAAAAGTCATTATTATTTTGTTAAACTTGATATAAAAAGGTTTAAGTGGAATGGAAATCCACTACATTATGATTTAACATTTGAATTTTTAATAATAGATTTAAACTTGAAAGAAGAGACGTTAGACTGAAGAAGTGTGATTTAAAGGGACTGAATTATCTGAATTCTAGATGATGACAGAAGACAGGTTTCCCTCAATTGCAGAAGAATACTCCTCCATAGGACAGGGTGTTGAAAGCAACACACATATCCCTCCTTGAGAGAGTGGGTGAGTGAAAGGTGTATATGCACTCCATGCAGCCATGCACAGCAATTAGAAGCAATGGGTTAAAAATTTACAGATTTTTAACTCTAAGCCCCATACAATATGGATAGGGCTTACTGAAAACAAAGAAAGGAAATAAAATTTTATATATAACAATGCCATTTAACGAAGTTAAAAGTACATCATACAAAGCAACAAAGCACATTTTATAAGAGCACACACAAAAATATTTGTCAAACAGAATGAAGTTGCTGACGATAGGGGAGAAGCAGGGCAGCGTGTATGAGAGTGGCGGAAGGGTAAAACAAGCCTTGGAGTGACCAATCATATAACTGAAGGGGAAAACCCACTGGGGTTCAAAAGGAAAATGAATTATGCTGAAGAAACAAGTTCAATTCTCTCATTAAAATTTTAATGAGATTTTTATTTGGAAATTTTAAATAAATTGAATATTTAATATTTTCTTGTATACTTAGCATTTTATTTTTCTTTTAGTCATATTATACAAAGAAAATGCAGCCATTTTTTCATTAAGTCCAACACAAATGCCTTCTCATCCAGCCCCTCCAGTTTAAGGATAATTATACAGCCCCAATGTGTGGATAGTTATACTACTTTCCATTACTGCCATGAAGTGAAAGGGTTGAGGAGCATGGATGGCCTTTGGTTGTTAGATAGAAACTTGACTGGCACATTGTGCTCCCAACATTTCCAAAAGGTAGGCTCCAACTTTAAATTGGAAATACAATACATGGAGGTCTTCTGGTTACATATTTTTAAAGGTATAATGGTTCTTTTTGCCTGTAAGCAAACAGTCCCTGCCCTTCTGGTCCCTTCTCATGTGATTGAGCTGCCCATCCTCATGGCCTCTCCCTGGGGACACCCTGAAGCAATAGGGCTTGCATGAATCTTACTATTGATGTGATTCCTGCCTGGCAGCTGCTGAACTACTCTTCTAGTTCTAAGAGTAAGGGCCTGGCTTTCTGGAAACCTGTAGCTCTTGGAAAAAAAAACCACCCTTCTTCATGCTGCACACATGCCCTACTCTGCCAGGAGTGGTGAAAAACTAATATCCCTAATTCTCCTCTTTGCCTAGGAATTTCCTCTTTCCTTTCCCACTGAGTCTCTGGAGGGAGAGGAGGTGGCAGTAAATTTGCTTGTGTATTTATCACTGGCTGTGAGGCTGAGTCTCTGTGTAAAGACCATTCATCTAGCAGTGATGAGTATACATTAAAATCACCTGGGGAACTTTAAAAACATATCAGTGCCTGCACTGAACCCCAGACAAATGGAATTAGAATCTCTGTGGGTTGAGCCTAGGCATCAGGAGATTTTAAAAGCTCTCCTGATACTTCTAATACACAGCCAAGTTTGTGATCCCTGGTTCTAAGCTCCACATTTGAAACTGGAAAATTAGTCTTCAGTTGACAATATGGTACCTAACTTAGAAAAATCAAAATTTCAATCTCCACCTCAGTGGCATGAGATTATACTCTAGAATTCCAATAAAAAATTTTCAATGGATCCCGCTTCTTGCCCACTGACTGTTTCTCTTTTCCTCATCTCTAAATCTTATAAGGTTCCTTGGGGACTTTTTTGCATGCCTCCCTCACCAAATTTTTATAAGACAGACATAGTAAATATAGCTAATCTAAATTAATACCAGGGAAGTGTCAGAAAGTTAAAGACATCCCTTTTTCAATTTCATTCATTCCCCTTTTCACGTTTGTCATCAGTTCATCCCATGAATATCTATTGACTGCTGATTACGTGCAAGGAAATATTCTCACATATTGTGGGATAAAAAAAAAATACTGGGACATTGCTGTCATCTTCAAGGTGCTTTTGGTCTGGCTTTCCACAACTAGCTAAACCTAAGGCAGTGTATAATGCCTTGAGAGAGTTTCAAAAGTTTCATTCTTCAGGAATGGTGGAGAAGAAGCTGAAAATAGGCTGGGGCCATACTGGGGAAGGTGTTCTATTGGCAGCTTGCACGGCAAAGGCAATGGGGAATTCATGAAATGAGTGGGTGCCGTGGTGCATGACAAAGTGTGCTTCAGGATATTATTTTAGCTTCTGGATAAGTGGTAAATTATGATAGGTAAAGAATAATTGTAGTTGAGGCAAGGAACCAATTAGAAGACTATTTAATAGTCTAGGTTGGTGTGAGTTAATAAGGGCCTGACAAATATTCATCTATGGAGCAAAAAAAAAAAAAATCAAAACAATGGTTGCTTTGGGAGGAAAAATGGGTGATGATTGGGAAGGGGCATGAGGAAACTCTTTGAGGTAATAGTAGTATTCTATATCTTGGTAGAGATTTGAGTTAAAAGAATATATTCATTTGTAAAAATCAGTGAATGTACACAAGATTTGTACATTACATCATATGTAAGTTTCATCAAAGAAAAACTGTCGACAAATATAGATGTCTGCTTGATGGCATGCATACTGAAGTACTTAGAGGGAAGTATACACATATCTGTTACTTACTTTGACATGTATCAAAAATTAATATAAATTGATGGATGAAAATATATGTAATAAAGCATAAGGATGTTTCCTATAAAATTCTTTCAACTTCGCTATATCTTTAAAATTTTCCATAATACAGTGTGAGAGAAAAAAGGGTCTGAAGCAGAGAAGGAGGCCAGATATTTTAGAATTTGATATGGTAGAGCTTAGTATAATTGAATGTAGGGAATGAGGATGCAGAACGGCAGGTGTTAACACGAACTTAAATAATCAGGATACCAGGAGAATAAATGTACTATTTTTATGAATAAGAACCATCTATTGAGCCCCAACTGTGTGCCAGCAATGGTGGTATTTCATACAGTTTGTTTCTTATCCTCACAACTCTATGTGGAAAATATTATATCCATTTTGCAATGACAAGACAAAAGCTCAGTCTGGTTAAATACAAGATATAGGGAAGTATAAGGAGGAAGATGATGAGTTTGTGAGATGAAAGGACATGAAAGTGGTAATATCTAGTAGGAAGTTAGAAATATGTGGCTTTTGTACAAAATATAAGGCTAGAGATACACATTTGGAGACCTCCTAGACTCAAAGACTCTTAGATGCCAGCAGAGATGTCTGCAGAGAGATCATTGAAAGCAGGTAGGCAAATGAAACTGTGAGGAGAGGGATAAAAATAAGAACTTGTGAGGATGCCCAGAGCTGGAATGGGAGAAAAAAGTGGAACTAGAGAAGTTTACATGGTGCCAAAGTCTATACTAGTACACATCCTGGTGTGGGAATAAAAATTGGATGGGACTAGGAGCTCCAGTTGGCAATTTCATGCCTGGGGGCTAGGAGATTGAGCAGTTCCTCTTACTCCTTCCAGACACATGCCCGATCATTGTGACCAGTGTACAGTTCAGATTTGTGACCAAACAACCTTTTAGCTTATAACCTAATGCAGCTTCCCCTCATTCTTTTGGTTGTTTTTTCTTCTTCTTCTCTAGCCCCATTTCTCGATAAATTGGGTTCCACCTGTTATTATTCCAAAATAGACACCAGGGATCCTCACTCAGTAACTTGAGGTACTCTTATCCTCAGCCCCTACTCATGCATGTGGACATCAGGAAGGGAAGAACTTCCTGTGAGCACAACTAAGCTAGCTGCAAACCTTTGTGTTTAGGCTATGATACAATCCCCATTGCTGTCTCATGATCAAAACTGTAGTGGCATTGCTCATCAGGTCACATCCAGTCATATTTTGACCACTTACCCTTTCAATTCTCTTTCATTCCCGCACAGTTCAATATAAAACAAGTGGAGGTAGAAGAGTGCCAGAATGCTGTATTGTCACAAGTTGAGGGAAGAGATTTAAAGAATATTAAGTTCAGCAGTCTTAGTGCATACAAAGGAGACATAGAGGAATAGTACTGAAGTAAGACCTTTGAGGGTAGCCTTTATTTGTTGTATGACTTACTAAGTAAGACCTTCTGATACAGCCATTCACAAAATTTCAACTAGCAGTTTTTAAGTCTATCAGAGAAACAACTTATATACAAATGATTTTTTAAACTAATTAATTAATTTTAATTGAGATATAATTGACATATGTCACATTGTATTCATTTTAGGTCTACGACATAATGATTTGGTATATGTATATACTGTGAGATGATTACCACAATGTTTAGTTAACATCCATCACTACACATAGTTACAAATTTTTTTCTTATAATGAGAACTTTTAAGATTTACTCTTTTGGCAACTTTAAAAAATATAATACCGTATTGTTAACTATAGTCACCATGTTGCACATTATACCCTCATGGCTTATTTATCTCATAACTGGAAGTTCATTCTTTTTGATCACCTTCACTCATTTTGCTCACCTGGCTCTAGCAACCAACAATCTGTCCTCTGTATCTATGAGTTTGATTTTTTTTTAAATTCTCCATCTAAGTGAGATCATACAGTATTTGTCTTTAACTGTTTGACATCTCATTTAGCATAACACCTTCAAGGTCCATCCATGTTTTTACATATGGCAGAATTTCCATATGCTTGGAATATATATATACACATACATACAAACAACTTCTTTATCTATTCTTCCATCAACGGTTACTTTGTTTATATGTCTTGACTACTGTAAATGACGCAGCAATGAACAAAGGGCTACAGATATCTTCTTCAGTTAGTAATTTCATTTTTCTTTGGATAAATACCCAGAAATAGAATAGCTGGATAATATGGTAGTTGTATTTTTAATTTTTCTGAGGAAACTTTATACTGTTTTCCATATTCATTGCATCAATTTACACTCCCACCAATTGTATATAAGGGTTCCCTTCCTTCTCAACACTTATTTTTTCTCTTTTTGATAATAGTCATTCTTACAGGTAAGAAGCAGTATCTCATTATGGTTTTGTTATGCATTTCTCTAATGATAAGTGATGTTGGACACCTTTTCAGGTACCTGTTAGCCATATGTATATCTCATACACAAATTATTTTAAAACAAGATATGTAATACAAGAGAAAATTATTGGGGGTTTCAAGAGTGTTGTTTCCATAAAGTAGTGGGAGCATTTATCAGATTTTAGTTGAAGAGGAAATATTGGATGATGGAGAAATTAAGGTAATTAATATAGAGTTGTAGATCATTGTGGTGAAAGTTTGACTTGAAAGGCAAGAGGGTAAATGGAATGATTAGGATGACAGGTATTAAAAAGATCAAGAGCCCTTGGTGAAAAAATATAAAACATAAGTCTCCTAACCTGAGTTTATTATAATGCCAAGCATTATGCTGGTCATTGAAGATTCAAGCAATCATAATGTCACACACTTGCCTTCCTTAAGTGTCTCAAGTCTGTTGGATAGGATAGGACAGATAGATACATTAACAGATACTATTTTTAAAAAGGAGTATTTAAATGGAAGTGTCAGTGTGAGTATATAAAGAAAGGAACATCTAACTGTCTTAGAACACTGGCAAAGGCTTCACAGAGGAAGTGGCATTTAAGATGAGCCTTAATGATCAGTAGTAACTTGGGAAGAGTTATGAAGAGAAACTAAATTTATAGAAAGAGATATAGCATGTGAAAAGTTTTAAAGAGGTGGAAGAGTATCATGTATGTGATGATTGATGAACAGCTCATTTGACTGAGTTATAGGGTGAATAAAAGGGAACACCTGGATATGAGGCTAGGAAGATACACTAGCACCAGATGGTGAAAAGAAACTTGTCCAACCCGGTAGGAAGTTGGATTTTATGCTGTAAGCAATAAGGAATTCAAGCTGGGGAGAATATAATAAAACAAGTTTAAAAAAGATAACCAGCTTCCAGGTATGACAGAATAGATTGGATAGAACAATATTTCCTTTAAGAATAGTTAGAAAAATAAATTAAATACATAGTTTAGAAATATATTTGAAAGCATCAAAGTGCTGCTGATGAAAATAAGAATTAAAGGGACAGGATCTTGGGGAAGAAGGAGCTGTGTAGAGAATTGAGCTGACAGTATGCTTTTTTCCTCAGGGCATTTGTTGACTCTGGGTGTAGAGTAATAGGTCAAGACTTCAGACAAAAGGATTAAGGAAGGGGCGCCTGCATGGCTCAGTTGGTTAAGCATCTGCCTTAGGTTCAGGTCATGATCCCGGGGTCCTGGGATTGAGCCCTGCATTGGTCTTCCTACTAAGCCAGGAGCCTGCTTCTCCCTCTCCCTCTGCCTGCTGTCCCCCCCCCCCTCTCTCTATCAAATAAATAAAATATTTTTCAAAAAGGAATAAGGAAGTGATCGCTAGTAAGAGCAGAAAAATCAATAGAGTTTTTCAGTCTATCCTAGAGAAACAGAATTAGAGACTTAGAAGCTAAATTTTTATGAGAGGAGAGAGATAGGCAATTCATCTTCATACTCTATTGAATTTTATCCAAGGCATTTGTTAAATTTTGAAGTTGTGCTGGGATGGAGGCTAGAGGCCAAATAAAAATATCTGAAAGTAGAGCAAAGGTTTTGGCAATATCTCAGTGCTAAGAAGAGAAGTATTAGAGTTCAGACCCCCACAGATTCTCAGTTGAAACACCTGGAAGCTATGACCAAACAGTACCAGTTGAACTAGAAGTAGATTGAGCCTAAATAGAAAAGAATATTAATCTCCCATTTTATCTGCCAGCAAAGGGAAGACTGAATCTTCTTTGAAGAAAGATAACATATTTTCAAACCTATAAAAAATTTTCATACACAATGCCCAACACTCGATAAGAAATAACTAGGCATGGCATACCTTGTGATTAAAAACAAAAGGGAAAAGAAGGACACTAAAAACAATCCCAAGGAAAGTCAGATATTGGAATTACTGGAAAAGGAATTTAAGATAGCTATGGCTAATATGTCAAGATACTGAAGACAAAATGGAGAATTTGACAATAAAATTTGAATTCATAAAAAAGAAAGCAAATAGGAATACTAGAACAGAAAAATACAATATCTGCAATTAAGAACTCAATAAACAGGTTTTAAGAAGATTAGCTACACAAGATCAAAAGGTTAGTGAACTAGAAGAAAGGTCAACAAAATATGCAGATGGAAGCATAGCAAATAACAAAGGATGGGTAATACAGAAAAGAGTGTATTATGTATTCTTAAAATTGAAATATTCAAAAGAGAAAAGTACAAGAATGGGTCAGGAAGAATATTTTAGTAAACAATGGGTGCAAATCATCTAAAACTAATGAAAGATAAAGAAAACAAAGAAACCTCAGATGCAAGTTTACAAACACAAGGCAGAATATTAATTAAAATACACCTAACCATGTTATAGTCAAACTGCTAAAACCAAAGACCAAATGAAAATCTTTAAAGCAACTAGATTTAAAAAAAAAAAAAAGCACCATAAGCTTTTTTATAAAAAAATAAGCACTTTAAGAGCAACGAAAAGACTGATAGTTGACTTCTCAATTGAAATGATGGAAGCTGGAGGACTCATGGAATAACATTTAAAAGTACTGAAAGAAATCAGGGCACTTCAGTCAGTTGAGTATCCAACTCTTGATTTAGGCTTAGGTCATGATCTCAGGGTTGTGAGATTGAGCCCTGCATTGGGCTCTGGGCTGGGTGTGGGGCCTGCTCCAGATTCTTTCTCTCCCTCTCCCTTGCACCCCCCACCCCACTCATAATCTCTCTCTCTAAAGGACAAAAATAATTTAGAGTGCTGAAAGAAAATAATTGCTCATCTAGAACCTCACCAAACAAAAAGATTCTTCAAAAATGAAGGCAAATTGAGTATATTTTCAGACAAACAAAGCTGAAAACATCACTAGCAGATGTGCACTAAAAGAAATACTAAAGGGAATTCTGCAGAAAGAAGAAAAATAGTCTCATATGGAAGCATGGAGACACAGGACAGTAAAATTAAGTGGAAAAGGATAATGGGAGGGTAAATGTAATTAAATATTGGACATATAAAGCAATAATTTATTATCTTATGAAAATAAAATATATGCAGAATTAAAATGCTGAAATAAAAGAACAGATTTATAAAACAGAAAATAAATATCTGATAGAGAAAATAAGCAAAATAAAAAGTATTATTTGAAAAGAGAGATAAATTTGATAGAGCCCTTTGAATGCTATCCTGAATTGCCAATATGAAGAGAAAAAAAATGGGACATCCCTGAAGTTCTCTAGATATTAAAAAGTAATAAGGAATATAATGAATTAAAAATTTTGGTGAAATTTAGAAACCTCTAGGAAAGCATGGTTTATCAAAATGGATACAAAAAGAAATTAAAAATTCATATATCTAGTCTAAAATCTGAATCTATCACATTGAAACTCAATGGTTTCACTGGCAAATTCT
The DNA here is from genome assembly GCF_017311325.1 of Ursus maritimus. Taxonomy (NCBI): domain Eukaryota; kingdom Metazoa; phylum Chordata; class Mammalia; order Carnivora; family Ursidae; genus Ursus; species Ursus maritimus. Next base: position 14,138,903 of record NW_024425564.1, read on the forward strand.
AATCGTCTAATAAAGAAACAGCAGTGATCTTCTACAAACCTTTTCAAAAAATAGAGAAAGAGAGAATACTTCCCAACTCTTTTTTAAGGTCAGTATAATCCTAATTCCAAAACATACAAGAAAGGAAAATTACAGGCCAATTTCTACAAAAAAAAATTCTAAAAAATGTTAGCAAATAGAAAAGACATACCATAAACAAGTGGGGTCGATTTCAGGAATGCAAAATAGGTTTACCACTTGAATATCAATCAACATATTTTGCCACATTAACAAAGAAAAGGTGAAAGAAATCTTCACTCAACAAGATGTTGTACTTATAAAATCCAGAAGACTGCAAAGAACTATTAGAATTCATAAATAAATTCAACAAGTTCTTGAAATTAGGTCAACAAAAATCAGCTGTACTTCTTTATGGTAGCAACAAACAGAAAAATGAATTTTAAAAGATAATGGCTCACAACAAATTTTAAAAAATGAAAAAAAAAACCCTTGCAATAAATCTAATAAAAAAATATAAGAACTGTACATTGAAAACTACAAAATATTATTGAAAGAAATTAAAGTAGCTCTGAACAAATGGTGATGGGGGAGTATACCATGTTCATGGATTGGAAGACTCAATATTGTAATGATTTGAGTCTCCCCAAATTGATAAATAGATTTAACTTCACCCCAATCAAAATCCCACCAGGTTTATGCTAGGGAAATAGTCAAGCTGATTCTAAAATATATATGAGAACAAATGGACCAAGTATAGCAAAGGTGTTTTTTTAAGAAGGACAAAGTTGGTGGCTCTTGCTATTAGACATCAAGACTTAGAGTAATAGTAATTAAGATGCGGTATTGGTACAAGGATAGACAAATGGACCAGTTGAACAGAATAGAAAGTCCAAAAAGAGATTACCTTTGATTTATTATAAAGATGGTATAACGGGGTTTGGATGGCCTTTTCAATAAATGCTGTCATGTCAATTGGATATCAGTAAGTAAAATAAATATGTCTAGAACCCTACTCATGTCCCAGGCAAAAATCAATTCAGGAAAGATTATAGATCTAAATGTAAAAAATTAAAATAACAAAGCTTTTGCCCTCCAGGTTTATATCGAGATATAATTGACATACATCACAGTATGAGTTTCAGGTGTATAGAATAAAGGTTTGACTTATATATATTGTGAAATAACTACCATAATAAGCTTAGTTATTTCATCCAAAGTTTATATAGATGTTAGTTAACATCCATCATTTATATAGATACAATAAAAAGAAATTGGGAAAAAAATTTCTCCTTGTAATGAGAACTCTTAGGATTTACTCTCTTATACATCACACAGCGGTGTTTGCTACAGTCATCATGTTGTACATTATTCTCTTACTATTTATTTATCTTATAACTGGAAGTTTGTACCTTTTGGCCACCTTCCTCTAATTCTACTTCCCCTTATCTCCTGCCTTTGGTTACCAAAGTTTGACCTCTTTTTCTATGTTTGTTTTGTTGTTTTAATATTCCACATCTAGGTAAGGTCATATGGTATTTGTCTTTTTCTGTCTGACTTATTTCACTTAGCATGGTGCTCTCAAAGTCCATCCATGTGGTCACAAATGGTTGGATTTCTTCATTTTTTATGGCTGAATAATATGAATAATATTCATATTTTATACATATCACAAACTACTCTGTCCATTTTTCCATCCATGCACACTTTGGTTATTTATACATCTTGGTTATTGTAAATAATGTTCCTATAAACATGGGGGTGCAGATATCTCCCTAAGATAGTGTTTGTTTCCTAACAAAGCTTCTAGAAGAAAGCATATGAGAATATCTTCCTGACCTGGAGGTTGGCAAAGACTTCATAAAAAAAAGCACTAACCATAAAGGAAAAAAGTGATACATTGATAAGTTGGGCTATATTAAAAGTATATTAAAGAGCTGCAGTTCCTCAGAAGATACCATTGCAAGAGTGAAAGGCAGCACACAGACATGACGTAGATATTTGCAGAGTATATACTCGGCAATGGACTTATAACCTGTAAGAAACATAAAGATTCATAAAATCAATAAGATAATGTAATGAAAAGTCCAATGAAAGCTGAGGGCAAAACTGATTTTAAAAACTGTTGAAATAAATCTGTAGGCCCTAGATGGAGCTACTCCTGCTTGGGGTGTCACGTCAACAGACTAAAATTTAGATAACTTCCATGTCCCTGAAAATGCTTCCCTTGCCTAGAAATGTAGTCTATTCAGTCAGCCAATCCCCAAAGCCAAGTCAGCCCTGGGCCTTCTCGCCCCAAACAAGGTTGACTAGGTGGCCCCAGTCAATTGGATATTTTCTATTTGTCTCTTCTTTGTTCTTTATTCTGTTAAAAAGAAAGCCACAGACAAGCCCCAAATAGTGTCACTTAGATTGTGTTTCCAAACTGAGGCTTAATACTAAACTAAGTGCAGTTTCAACCTCTCCCAGAAACCTGTCCTTAACCAGTCAGTCAGGAAATTTTTCTATCCATCAGCACCAATGAATCTGTTAATTGGTCCTCTCCATCTACCAAAGAAAGATGAGATAAGCTGCGTGAGA